>NC_058135.1:207335806-207356038 GCF_016433145.1 Gracilinanus agilis
CTCTTTTGGTAGCAAATATTTTAAAGCCATAATTGATTGATGACATCAAGTCTCCTTTGGACTCCTGGCAAACCTCACTTTTGCCATGAAGATCAAGAAATTATTTTTATTCTGTTCCTTTAGTAATTACTAAGTTCATGATGTAAATGTCAAGATGAAATCAAATGGGAATATGGTTTGAGAAAGCCTTCTGTCTTTGAAGTGGAAAAAATAAATTTATATATATATATATATATATGTATATATAATTTTATAGGAAAATATCTTCAAGTTTCTCTGTGTAATTATGAAACCCATAGTCTCTGAAGGGTCTGAACTTGTGACTCAGAGGTCAATGGAGAGGCATATGGACGATATGAACAGATGTTTAACTTATTAAACTATGAAATTACACAGCAGGCATCAAGAAAACGATGTGATCAGAAAAATGGATGAGTGGAAATAATTAACTACTTCCATAATAAAGTGGATAAACTGACAAAAAATCCCTCCTGCTTCCCTGACATCTAGAGAACGTCAAAGGAAATAGAGAAAGAAAATGAAAACATTGAGTGGACATCTTTGATGACTGATTTAGGAAAGGGAATGGACCAGCATCACACAAGTTCGGCTGTCATGAATGGATTGAGACCTGCATCACTAGAAGAAAGAGCATAATAATGAAGGCTATTATGGTACAGGCTTTTCATTCATGTCTCTACCCACATTCACACAGCTGCATCTAAATGTGAAAGAGAAATTACTAAAATACCTGTCAGGTATTCTATGCTCAATACCTGTACCATTTTGGACAACCAAAAAAGTCCTTTTATGCACTTATAGCCCACTGAAGGTATATAAAGCAGAAGAATGGCTGCCAGTTTTGGACCAATGCCATAACAATCTATGAACATCAGCAAGGAATGGCGAGTCAAGAAGCTAGAAGATCAAAAGATTGAGGCATCAGGTTGGGTAATACAAAATGGTCAAATTGAGTCATACAAATCATCACATTCAAAGGACTTCTTAAATTTTTATCTCATAATTATCTTTTCCTGATAATTATTTATTCACAATAATTAATTCCCAACTAAATGTTGGATCAGATATTTGGGCCTTTTTGTTACTTGGTGATCAGATTCTTAGTGTCCTTACTGAACTAGACCCTCAAGTCTAGTTCCCATAGCCTCAATTATCATCTTTAAGTGGTTGAATAGAAACTCCCTATATAAATTCATAATCTTTCTATTGAAATATAATCCAATATCACTAACGGTTTACTGGACAATATCTGCATTTCTGTAAGAATCTTAAATTAGATATGTGAAAAATGCAATTTACTGTCTTTCTCACTATTCTTACTCCATCTCAAACTTCCCTATTCTTTTTGGAGCTACAATCATTCTTCCAATAACCCAGTTTCAGAAGCTGATTCAAAAACTTAGAATCATCCTTGACTTATATTTTTTCTTTCATTATGCCTATTGCCAAGATTTGATTCTAATATCTTTTTATAAATGCCCTTCTTCTACTTCCTTAATTCCCATGTTCACTAAATCAAAGCTAGAATCTTTCAGGATTCTCTGAATTCATTTCCCTTCTTTAGTTTTTCCCATCTCATTTCAATACTTTACATAGTTGCCAAAACAATATTCCTTTAAAATCTAAAATTTATAAAACAGCTCTGATTTACTACTTCACCCTATGAGATTGGCCAATATGACTGTAAAGGAAAGTGATAAATGTTGGAGAGAATGTGGCAAAATTGTGATTCTAATGAATTGCTGGCAAAGTTGTGAACTGATTCAACCATTCTAGAGGGCAATTTGGAACTGTGCCCAAAGGACTATAAAGCAATGCACATTCCTTGATCCAGTAATACCACAATTAGAAAGTGATAAAAAAAAGTGTGGGAAGGAGCTATTTGTACAAAAATATTTATAGTTGCTTTTTTGTGATGGCGAAAAATTGGAAATTGAAGGAATGACCATCATTTGGGGAAATGCTGAACAAAATGTGGTTTGTGGAATACTATTGTGCTATAGAAATGATGAAAAGGAAAGCTTCAGAAGGAGCTGGAAAGACTTTAACTGATGCAGAGTGAAATAACCAGAACCAGGGGAACCGTACACAGTAATAGCAATATTGTGGAATGATCAACTATGATAGACTTAGCTTCTCTTAGAAATACAAATGATTAAGAAAAATTCTGAAGTACTAGTGACAAAGAATGCTATCCACCTCCAAGGAAATAACTTTTGGAGTCAGATTGCCAATCAAAACATTCACTTTTTCACTTTAATTTGTTTGGGTTTTTGTTTTGGGGTTTGGAATTTATATGATTATTCTCTTATAAAATGAATAATATAGAAATATGTTTTTCATGATAATGCATATATAACCCAGATCAAATTGTTTACCAGCTCTTGGAGGTAGGAGGGAAGAGAGAGAGGGAGACAGTTTGAATCAAATAATCAGCAAATGCATATGGAAATTCATTATTACATTTAATTGGTAAAACAAAATACCTTTATAATAAAATAACAAAATCTCAAATAATAAATCATTTTCAAATTTAAAATAATATTTATATGTGGTTTCTATTTTGCCTTTATATATTCACATAATGATATTTTTGCCTATATACATACATATACATACAAATATGTTATACATATAAGTACATGAATTACACGTGCATATGTACACATGTGTGTAGGTGTGTATAAATGATAAATGTGTATAATATACACGTATGCATCATTTGGGTGTATTTATGCCGATGTATGTGTGTTCATTCATGTATTGTGTAGACAGGTTTTGTGAATGAAGCAGGGAGATGATCTAATTGGAGGAAATCTCCAATGGTGTGAGTTGGCTAGAGAAGTCACAATTCTCTACTGTTTGAAGACCTGCTTTATAGGAAAAACATAGCCTTATTTTCTAATGCTAATTATAGTCCTAGAGAAAACTTTGCAGAGACACATTTGTACTGTCTTCCAGGGCTCAAGTAGAGTTAAATTCTCAAGGATAGATCATGCCTAAATATCTGTAAAGTTTACAAATTTAACAGAATTGCTTTTCGCTGTAAGATTGAAACAGTATCTCAAAACCCAGATAAGTTAGTAGATATGTGAAAATCTTCAGATCTTGTACTTAAGACTCTGCTTTTATTAAAAGAGCTCATCATTGCTTCAATAGTCTGAGAATATTGGAAAGAGGCTCATCCCAGAAGAGAGTAGAGAGATCCAGAAGAGGAGCATTCCCACCAACCAGCTGATAATGGGCCAAACTATTTCCTAAAGAAATGAAAACATCAAAACCTGCAAGACAAATTTACCCCAGGCACATGGATTTCTTTATTTTTGTGCCTTATTCTGGGGTTTCTATAAATCTTTGTCCATTCTCCTTAATGGAGAGTATATACATTGGTGAGAGAATGTGACCCAGGTCTATGAGTGGACATGTTATGTTATGTTATGATATAATTTTATGTGTCAGATTATTATTACTTTGTCTTCTGTTAGTAAACGTTTCGTGATTAAGCAGGTCATAACATCATTTGCCTCATATTTTTAAATCACTAGGGGTCTGAGGAGATAAAATTGTAAATAACATTTGTATAGCTTTCTTAATATGAGGGATACCCCATGGCTCTCTGGGTGAGTTACAGTCCCTTAATCTTGTTTCTGGAGAACCACTCACCCTTTACTTACTACAATATTTGAGGTAGAGTGAGTGAACCAACCCTGGTTTGGGGAGAGGGAACTTAGAAAGGAAAATTTGGTTCTGGGGCCATTTGTTTCATATCCATTCAATTCAACAGAATCATAAAATCATTTATCTTCTGCTAAAAGCATCCTTGTAGACAATCTAGCTCAACCCTCTCATTTTAAAGACAAGAAAACATAAACTTAGTGAGGTTAAAGCAATTGTTCAAATTCACTCTGCTAGCACGTGTCAATGGTGGGATTTAAACCCAATATCTTTTACTCCAGAGCCAATGTTCTTTCCTCAAATATTCCTATAATTCTCTAATCACCATATTTATAATTTCTTACTCTACAGTAATATTTCATTAACTCATTCATTATAATTTTTAGCCATTGCCCAATCAATGTGCAATTATTGTATTTTCAGTTCTTTGCTACTACAAAAATTACTGCTGTAAGTAATTTTGAAGTCTATAGGGCCTTTCTTTTTCTCTTAGTTTTGCATGGGGTCTCTGGTGCCTGGTGGTCAAAGGGCATGAACATTTTTAGTCACCTTCTCATTATAATTTAAACTTTCATCCAGAATACTTGGAATACTTCCCAGTTCCATCAACAGCACACTGGTATCACTGTCTTTTCACAGCCCATCCAACAATGGAAATTTTTATCCTTTGTTTTCTTTGCTAATTTGCCTCAAACTAATAACCCTAAATTCCAAGTCTGACAAATTAGTGCTTCTTCAATTGCCTCTTAGTATAAAATACATTCTTCACAGAGTAGAGTTTAAAGCTCTTCAGAGTCTGGTTTCCACCTGTGTAGGCTTATTTGATATGTATCTCCTTCATGAATACTGTTTTAGTTAAAATTGCCCTATTAGTTGTTCTTCTAATTTCACATTCCTTTTCCCACTATCATGACTTCATGTAGTTTGTCCTCCATGACTGGAATTCAATTTTTCTTAAGCTTTCAACTCTTAGGTTACTTAGCTTCCAAGAAAACTCAACTAAGGCGGTGCCATAATTCATATAGGATTTATCTGATTTCCTCACTTTAGAATTTCTATTGCGAATTATCCTGTACTTGATTCTCCATTCATGTAAGAAGCAGTTTGCTATTGTATTTCAATTTGGGGCCTGTAGTCAAGAGGGACCTGAGTCAGATCATATGCCTCAAATTCTTACACTGAGTAAATGGTGCAACTAGCAGCAGAAAAGAGGTATCTTGTCTCTCAATCTAGTTATTTTTCTAAACACCTTCATTATCTTGTGAAAGTCATTTCTTTCTGGCTCATTCTTACCATGCAGGGAAAATGTCTGACATGGCACCTCAAGCCTGCCTATAACTCTGGATTGAATTTATTGTTTTCCTGACTACGACATCTTGTTCTTTTACTGTAAATCTATTTTGCTTTTGGGCACAATTTTATAGGTCAAGTTCTCTGATGCATTATGGAATAACATAGAATGGACAGCAAAGAATAATTATTTCCAGCTAAGCCATGAGCTTAAGTTTTTGCTCTGTGAATATTCCTGAAGCATCAAATTGTGTCTTTAGTAGCCAAGCTAGCCATTTCTAGACCTGGGGAGAAGTTGGCCCAGAAAACTGGCAAACAAACTCTCAGGCTCTCAGAGCTGCCATTAAATTTTTCAGCTGTAGCTGTTTCACCAAGAAGAACCACTAAACTTAGTTTTCCTCAGTGAAGTTACATGAAGAAATATGTTACAGTTTTGAGAGGGTGGCTATAGTTGGCTCTTTGGAAATATCTTTCTTTGGGGAACTAAAATGATTGATGCCCACAACAATCTTACTCCAGAAATGCCATCCAAAAGGTATGACCCCTTTGCTCAAGGGATGTGAACATACCTTTAGTAACACAATACTAGTAAATTTGTATTTTAATCCGGAATTTTTCACAGATTTGCACATGCGTGTCCCTAAATTCTTCTAAATGTCACTATGTAGCTCTTATAGGCATGTTTTACTTTCTAGTTTGTGTTGTGGTCATTTGTGCATTTGGAGTCATTTTATAAACAGAGTTTTAACCCCACTTGGAGAGAATACTATTAACTGGCATTATCGCATTGTAAAGCTTTTCAAAAGCATTTTTATACATAATATTCTATTCAAATTTCACAACAACCCTAGAAGGTAAATAATAATGGTATTAATATATCTTTTATAGATGGAGAAACTAAGGTTTGGGTTACATACCTAGTAAATGTCAGAGTCAAGAGTTGAAAAGGTTTTCCAAATTAAATCCAGTTATTGCCACTAAATGATGTTGTCTCTACCCTGCAGAAAGCTGAAGTTTTCACAAACAGACGCATTTTCTTATAGAAATTTTTCTCCTAACTATTTCTTGGAACTCAGAATGACCACATTCTTGTATATTACTCCTATTCACACATATATCTCCCCTACTATGATCATATGATTTAAAATGGAAAGGGATCTTGGAAACCATTCAGTCTGAATTCTTCAATTCACAGAGAGGGAAATGAAAGATCAGAAAATTTAGATGACCTGGACATAGTCACACAGATTGTAGATAACACATCAAGGGCTCACATTTAGTACTTCTGTTCATGAATTCAGTACTATTTTCTCCTAAGTTCCTTGAAAGTAGGAATAATATCATTCTATCCTTTCTTCCCATGTACACATTATATCCTTTTGCATATAATAGGTATTGAAGGAATCAGTGTTGAATAACATTGTGACCTAAGGCAAATAATTATCCTAAGGCAGAATCTCAATTTTTTATATCCATCTGTTAAATGGAGTTAATTATATCCAGTTCCTGCTCTTTGCTTACCTCATATAGTAATGTAAGGATGAGTAAGCCAATACATATGAAAGATCTTTGAAAGAATTCAATCTGTGTTGATATGTAAGACCAATGGTTTAGTCATTATTTTTCAAGGATAGCTACATGATTTTGCATCACTGAGGTAGTATGAGGCAACATTGGACTTTGTTTTGAACTTGTATATTTTGAAGTTGCAGATATTCTTGGCACAAGGAATAAATGTGCAAAGAGATGCTGTTAAGAAAGATTTTTATCTCATAGACATTTTGACTGTAAGATGAGATTTTTGTCTTATAAATATTGAAGAACCGATTAGGCAAAGGGAAAAAGAAAACTTTTCTCTTCTTCACTGCAAAAGGAAAACAGGGTACATTCCTGCAGCTGCAGCTATGCTGTTTCATTGGCACTTTGAGGATCCATCATTGTTCACCTCTCATTTCTGGTTCATCCATGTGGATAACACCCATTTACATAGTACTTTCAAGTTCAAAAAAAGACACTTCCTTCTCAACACCCCTTGAAGTAATTATTCATCCCATTTAATACAGGAAGAAACTTAGAGAAATAGAAGTTACTTGCTCAAGGTCACACTGGTTACAGTGGCAAAGTTTTGTTTCAAATCCAGGTCTTTTGACTCTGAACCTAATACCCTTCCCACTCCATCATCTAAGATTAGAGACTTGTCTTTGTGATCTGGAGTCTCCTCATAAGGATGTCCTTCCTCTTTTCTCAAATCTTCTTCAAAATCACCCCTTGGTTTCTCTTCAAATAGCTTTGTGGGGTTTGGTTCCTCCATGGGAGGAAAGGAAGTAGAATTTTCCAATTCTCCCTACCACCTTCCCAAGACTTCCACAGACAGGCTGTGGTTATAGACAATATTTCTGACAGAAAAAGTGGAACTTCAAAAAATTTAAGGATGGCACCTAGATTCCACACAGGGTCTGCTTCGACTTCATTGTGGCATGGGTTACATAGATCCTTTGGTAGCCACTGGATCTTGGGAAATCGAGGGTCCTCACTGGCTGTACCTGCTAGGCGAGCATTGACTCGGTTGTGACAATTCCAGAGCAAGAGAATGGCATCATCCATACTCTTTACTTGGTCCATGGAGGCAGCTGCCATTTGCACAAAGTACTTGGCACAATTGCGACAGCCAAAGAAGTATTTCATGTAGCCTCAGATGGGTCTCCTTTCTGCTGAAGGTACTCATTGAGCTGAGCTGCCTGAACCATCAGTGAGTGGAGAAGGATACAGAGAGAACAAGGAAATCCACGGAAATGAGGTTCACTTCCCTGACAGCCCACCCAGATCAATTTCTTGGGCAATACAGCACCCTCTCTCCTGTTGTTGAGGGCTGCTTCCAAGGAGCTCTAGGGTATACTTTTCCTCTGTTGCCATTGTAACCACACATCCATGGAATGAAGGAAATTCCAGACCAGGGGCTGGCCAGGATAGTACTCAGGCGCAGCCACCACCCCGCTCTGATCCAGCCCCGTACTCTGTTAATTTTATTAACTATGTTTTATGTACATAAATATGTAAACATAAATTTTCAGTCATGCATAACATTTCCAGGTTGAAAAAAAAAAGAAACCACAGAAAGAGACAATTATGTACTTTAAAAAATGCTTATCATTCAGATTCTATCAATTGTTTCTCTGGAGGTGGATACCATTTTTCCTCATAAGTCCTTCAGAACTGTCTTAGATTATTGTATTTGTGAAAATGTCCAGTTATTCACAGTTGATCATTGTGCAATATTGATATTACTTGTGTATAATATTCCCCTGGTTTTGCTCACTTCATTTTGCATGAGTTCATATAAGTCATACCAAGATTTTCTGAAACTATCTTGCTCCTAATTTCTTGTAGTCAATATTATTACAAAACAATTATATAACATAATGTGTTTAGTCATTCTCCAATTAATGAGTATCCCCCCCAATTTCCTTCTTTGCCACCACATAAAAGCTGCTACAAATATTTTTGTATAATACAGGTCCAGCAGTCTACACACTTTACAACCTAGCTTCCCTTTTATAACCAGTACCAGATTGTTTTGTAATGTAATTTGAGATAATGATACTGCTAGATGACCTTTCTTCATATCTTTTTTTTTCATTAATTACCTTGATATTATTGATCTGTTATTCTTTCAAATGACCTGCTTGGCAATTATTTTATATTGTCTTCAGTTGTTTTAAATGGAATTTCTTTCTGTCTCTTTCTTTCTAGACTTTATGGGCAATATATAGAAATGCTGATGGTTTAAATGACTTGCTGTGAGATGAGATTTGAACTCAGGAGGAGTCTTCATGATTCCAAGTCCAATATTTTATCCACTGTGTCACCTAGTTGGAGTTGGTAACAACTGACAGAATCTTGATTGGTTGATAGTCTTGGACTGAATGAAACTCAAATAAGAAGTTTTAATATGATAGTGGTAAAGGAAAAAGTCCAGGAGAGATAATGTGGAGCAAGTAGTGTAAGGGGTAAAAAGGGGTTTTGGTTGGGTGAATATTAAAGGGTTTGGTTGCCAGGGGATTGAATAATTATCAATCCCCAATTAAAGAATAAGCACAAGTCAAAATGATTTTTATGGAAGTTTATTTACAAATGAGAAGAGGAAGAGAAAATAAGAAAATCAGAGAGAGGATAGGAAAAGATAAGTAATCTAACACACTAAGTAATTTGTTCCAGCCTCCTTGTTCAACCCAGGCAGATCTAATTAATCCTCAGTCAGAGAAGGCTCAGCCTTGAGCCCAAGGCTGGAGGGCCACAGGGTCAGAGGGCAGGAGATGAATGAAGCAGAAGCTTCGCAGAGTCTCTTTTGAAAGAGAAATTTCTATAGAGAAGTCCAGGAAGATTTAGTTTTTACACTCACCATGTGTAATTCCAAGGGAGAGATTAACAGCAGTCTCACTTAGTCCAAGGTCTCAGCCAGTGGTCAGAGTTCCTCCAAATCCTAGTCACCCACCACCAGAAGAAGCAAGCAGCCAAGAGCCAAAGGGTGAGGCCCAGAAGTTCTTTCAATTTATCCAGGCCATTTCTCTCATCACTTCCTGTGCCTCCCTTCCAGTTTATGTGTTCAATCACAACAGATGCTTTTTTTAGAACTACCTAGGGGCAGTCAGTCAATTCTGATTTGTTACCCATTCTTGCATACATGGGTTACAGACCTCCCCACTTGAGAATTAAGTGGAGTTGTTTACACTTTTGGTGATTAGGTTTGAGAATGGGCAAGGTAGATTTAATCTCATTATCACAGTAGTATGATTGTGGGTGTGGGTCTGATTTGAAATTAAAGCCATTACTGGAAAGTGTGGCCATGGATAAAACATTAACAGGAAGATAACAAGACTCAGTGAGAGCAAGAAGATAGAGACAGAGAAAAAATGAAAAGATTTTAAAGTAAAGGTAGTTGATTATGTAGCTGGTATTCCAGAGAGAACAGTGGAAAGGGCAAGTAAATTTGGAGTAATGAAGGAATGGGGAGAAAGAGTATTGAAGGTGATTGATATGACGAAGGAAACAGAGGTTGGCGTTCAAATCCAGCTTACTTGTCATGTGAACCTGGGCAATCACTAGCCCATTTGTTTGTTTCCTCATTTATAAAATGAACTGGAGAAGAAAATGACAAAGCACTCTAGCATCTTTGTGAAAAAAATCTTAAATGGGGTCATGAAGAGTTGGATACAACTGAAATGACTTAATAACAATAAATGTTATTGCCAAGGGTCATATAGCAAATAAATGTCAGAATGTGATTCAAGCTCAAATCTTCCTAACTACTTGTCAACTTTTTACTTACTATTTGACTTATACTTGATGGCTGACTAATTCACATGGTAAGTCCCTCGTTTTTCTTCAGGCTTCTCTTCCTTCAACCATAAAAGGAGAGGTCTTGATTAGATGAGATCTAAGTTTGCTTCCTTTTTAAAATTCATGAGCTTGTTATCTCTAAAAATAACTTCCCATTCTAAATTCTGTCATTCTATGAAAGCAGGATCTCCCCTTTCACCTGCAAAGGATACAGGAATTGGATGGGTTAATACACTTTATTGTGTACATTTATATAAAATCCTTGAAAAGTGATCTGTTATGTATTTTTGGCACCTCTTCCAAGCTTCTTAAATAGGGTGCTTTGTTGGCTAGTAGACCCTGGCAAAGAGTTCTATTTTCATCCCAGGTAAAGATCTTCTTCGATCCTTATTCTCCAAATGCAGAAGTGACCAAGGGTTACATATATTTATGTGCATGTGTATATATGTTATATATATTATATGCACATGATATATAATATTTGTATAGTACATATTTTGTGTGCATATATTATATATTGCAATTTAAGCAATTATTCCTTTAATTGGCTAGATAGAAAGGAAAATTTTTATAGTGGCTGGAATGTCTTGGTAATTAAAAATTGTTGTTAATTTTACTTATAATGAATGTCCTACTACAAAGCTACAATCAAATGGAAACAAAATTATAAGTAATTAAGTCAAAAATATTTAAAGAAAATGTTGAAAAGTCTGTTCTATAGTTTGTTCCTTTGCTATCTCTCTCTTTTCAAATTTCTTCACATTTTTTTTTCATTCATTACTACAGGAGGCAAGATGTTCATTTACTTGGGGAGGACTTGAATGAGTGAGATTAAAATGGATTCAAATGAAGTAGCAATGTGAGGTGCCATCTATAACATTTTTTTCCCATCATTAAAGTTTCCATTTGAAAATGCTGTCCCCTCATACTCATCTTTCTTCCCTTTCCTTGCCAACCTTCTAGAAAATGATATATAAATTCCCTTAAATAATGTCTCTGTTATCTAGTCATTTCCTAACAACTCACAAAATGGGGCTTCTTAGATTCTGTTCTATTGTTACTAATGATTTCCTAATTGGTTCACTTGATAATCTTTTCTCAGTCCATATCCTTCCTGGTCTCTGTAGCTTCTGGCAGTGTAAACCCATTCTAATCTTGATATGTATCCCTCCTTTATTTCTGTTGACACTTATTTCTAACCTGGTTCTAACAATTCTGCTCTCCTCAGATGGCAATTACTAATTTCTCTACCTTTAAGTCAGAATATACCACCAATGATGGGCTTCTCTCTCTCTCTCTCTCTCTCTCTCTCTCTCTCTCTCTCTCTCTCTCTCTCTCTCTCTCTGTCTCTCTGTCTCTCTCTCTCTCTCTCTCTCTCTCTCCATCTGTCTATCTCTTTCATTATATTATAATCTTAAACTACATATATTGACTTAAAATATGTCTTAAACCTACATATATTGACTTCTAATGATCTTTCTCTCATACTCCTGTTTCCATGTCACCAGTTCATTACTAGACTTCTCTATTTAAATATTTGGTTGATGGCTCAGACTAAACTTGGTCAGAATTGAACTCTTTTTTTTTCCCCTAAGTCCGCCTTTATTTTAAACTTCCTTATTCCTCACTTACTTTCCCCCAATTCCACTGGTTCTTTATTATAAAGTTTTTATTTTTTTATAAATATATCCCTGGGAGTATAAGCTGCTTTAAGGGCTCATTAGAGTAGAAACCGCCATTTTTGTCTTTGTATCTCNTCTCTCTCTGTCTCTCTCTCTCTCTCTCTCTCTCTCTCTCTCTCTCTCCATCTGTCTATCTCTTTCATTATATTATACTCTTAAACTACATATATTGACTTAAAATATGTCTTAAACCTACATATATTGACTTCTAATGATCTTTCTCTCATACTCCTGTTTCCATGTCACCAGTTCATTACTAGACTTCTCTATTTAAATATTTGGTTGATGGCTCAGACTAAACTTGGTCAGAATTGAACTCTTTTTTTTTCCCCTAAGTCCGCCTTTATTTTAAACTTCCTTATTCCTCACTTACTTTCCCCCAATTCCACTGGTTCTTTATTATAAAGTTTTTATTTTTTTATAAATATATCCCTGGGAGTATAAGCTGCTTTAAGGGCTCATTAGAGTAGAAACCGCCATTTTTGTCTTTGTATCTCTACTCCCTAATGCTGTGGCTTGTTTGTTTTAGACTATATAAAAAAAAAAGTTTGTGAAATTGAATTGAATCACAGTATGTGACATATTGAGTCAATTCAAAGATGTGGGTCAATCATGAAGTGAAAAAGAGAAAAAGGAATGACTTTGTGTGACACATTTGCAAGATATTAAAATAGCCAAAAGAAGGCATTCAGTAGATTAGTAGAAGGTGTTGGAGTAGATCATCCCACTAGATCATAGATAGTAATAGCCCAAGATGAAAAGGTGAACTAGGGCTGTAAATCTGTAATGATGAATGGACTATTTATCCTGGTGGTTCAATTAAATGTCTAACTATATTTGTGTTCACACTCAGAGCTATGTCTCAGGTGCACTGAATTAAGGGGATCACTGGCAGTCCCTGTAGATGACTAAAACTCATTAGCTTAAAACCAAGAAAAAACAATAAAGAGTTGTCTCAGAATTCAGAAAACTAGAAACTCACACATGTATCCTCAGCTTCTAATATCACTATTATTAGTAAGGCAATGTATTAATATTAGCTAATATCTGCACTAGGGATCTCATAGCATTTTTTTTAAACACTTGTACTTTTCGGTGTATTGTCTCATAGGTGGAAGAATGGTAAGGGGGGCAATGGGGGTCAAGTGACTTGCCCAGGGTCACACAGCTGGGAAGTGGCTGAGGCCGGATTTGAACCCAGGACCTCCTGTCTCCAGGCCTGACTCTCAATCCACTGAGCTACCCAGCTGCCCCCCCCAATAAAGTTTTGATGAAGTTTAGAAAGACCCAATGGGCTTCACCAGAATTTCAAAAAGGTATATTATTTTAAAAAATAACATAAAAACAAGTTTAAAATTTTTAAACATTAAGAATTCCTATAAATTTTAATTAATTAATTAAAATCTAAAAAAACAGAATTCCTATACCTGATGGATTTCAGAAGGACAAGTAACAAATACCCAGAGCTTAGCACAGTGTATGGCAAATGAGAGACATTTGTTTATATGATGTTTCTTGACTTTACATTTTGTCTATTTTAATAAATGTTTCTTGACTGACCACTTCTAATTCATTTTTGCCTTTGCCTGGGACTTAGCCATTTAAAAATGTTAGCTTGAATTTTATTTTTTACCGCTTTCTTTATATTATTTTACCCCTATTTCACCCAGACATATATTAGTTATATTGCAATAAGGGAGAAGGGAAGATATTGTTCCTGATGGGAAATCACCTTAAAGATGCTTCTGGGTCTACCTCTCATTATTCCTGCTCCCTTTTTTCCCCCTCAAAAATCTACCTCCTTTTCTTCTTTTCTGCTTTCTTTATACCCTAGATTACTATCAACTGGGACACAGAGTATGATCCCCTTTCTTTGAAAATAAATATCCTAAAAGCAGCCAATATCAAAGGATGGATAATATAGAAATGAACACAAACCAAGAGCATTATGGGAAGAAGTAGAAATTGGGGGAAGAGTTTATAATTAGTAACAATAATGGAGAAAGGAGATGTATAGAAAGGGAAAAGCTGAAGAATGGAGGAGAGAAGAACAAATATCCTTCTTTACTCCTAGCACAAAGTACCCTTCTACAATGGTTTTGAGTAGGCAGGTTTGAATGAGAAAATGTTTGAGTTTCTAATGTTTACAGCTTTCAGAGCCGAAGTGAGTGAACTGCTATTATCCAACTAATTACTTTGTAAAGAGTTTGGATACTCTGAGTTTGAAAGGAGTTATTTAACAACAAAATTGCATTCTTAAATTCCATTTAATGGCTTCTTAAAGAGAAAAGGTATCATTAAAGAATTTCTTTTATTCCCTATTGCAGTGAATGGTTCTTGGTGTACCAAAAATTCAAAATGACTTGGTCATAATAACATTCATTAGAGGAATTGTCTAATAATAATGATTTAGCAATAAAACCTGCAGATAAAGGGTAGGGCAGCAATAATGTTTAGCTATAATCAATACTCTGCAAGCAGGAAGAAGGATGTTAAAGGACATTATTCTTCTCCCCTCCCTCTTTTCCCCCCATCAACCTCATACTGGTTGTCCTACTAAGAAATAAAATAAAACAACTACCTTAAGGAAAAATAAGAAAAAAAACAAAACTGGACAACCCAATGGTGATTGTACTGCTCACAGCTAGTCTATCTTGTATTCAGGTTTTATCAATTTCAGAAGCTGAGGATAATAGAAAACACAGGGAACTCACAAGACTTAAGTGTTCCAATAAAACTATATTAGTAATTTAGGATGCTGTTGCTAGGAAAACCTAATTAAAAGTATTCAGAACAGTTGTCCAATAGAGAAAACTTAACGGAGATTATATACATACACACAGATACATATGTACAGACACAAAAATATATTTGCATATATAATTGAAAACCTTAAAGTGCTCTATAAATGCTAGTTCTTTTTGCTGTATAGTTCTTCTAGGCATAGGAAGATATTAAATAGTTACGTGGCACTTCAGACAATCCAGATAAATGCTGTAGTTTCCCTGAATTGTTACTTTAAGAAGGTGGATAACACACTTGGACTGGAAAAAAAGAAAGGTCTGAGTTCAAATATGGCTTTAATGACTTACTAGCTGTGTAGTCCTGGGCAAATCATTTAAATTCTATCTACCCAAGTTATATTATTTGTAAAATAATGATCATGGTATCACCTATTTCCCAAAGTTGACATTAGAATCAAATGAAATAATATTTGCAAAGAGCTTCACATGTCGTTGGCACATAGTAGGTGCTTAATAAATGTTTATTCTCTCCTATGATAACTGATATTAACATAATAATTTTAAATCACTTTGCCTTGTATTATATTATTTAATTCTTACAATAATGTCCCAAGATAGCAAGACAGGTATCAATGTCCCAAGAAAATGTGACTGAGATGTGTGCCTAGTCATATAGCCCATGAATATGAAAGGAAATATTTGAATCAATGTCTCTCTTGATTCCAAATTTAGTACTCTTTTCATTGTAACATGTACACTAAATAGAAGTTGTCTTTTATAGACAAGAGTTGTTAAAATTGATTGGTTCTTGTAGTGAGAATCATTTATTTTCCTTTCATTTCCCACTTAGGATTTATAAATACAGACATCATCTGCATAAAAATTCTAATTAAATCAATAAGAGCTGAGGTAGTCACCAAATGAAAGAGGGCAAAGAATAAAAAAAGGCCCAGGAAAGTTTCTGAGGGTATATCTATATTTAAGGGGTATAAATGATGTTTCTGCAGAGGAAGCTAAGGAGGAGACAGCTATGAGGAGAACAAAGAGAGAGTAGGCTCAAGAGAGAAGAGAGAGTATAAAGGAGTAGAATATGGATAGTGAACAGTGAAGATGAAGAAAAGACAGATTATGCTTTTTATAATTAAGAGATGAGAGAATTATTCATTTAGAATGAGAAGAGACCTTAGAGAACATCTCACTCTGCCTTCTTAATTTGTGGTTCATTGCATTTGTTCATCTTTTCTTTTCCAAAAAGGACTAATAACATGCCTTGAAAGATATCTAAACATGAACAATAATTGAATTCAAGTGAGAATTCATCGAAAAAAGTTATCAACCACATTATCTCAGTGCCACTGATGTACAGTGGCAAGATGAAAGTTAGAAGGACTGTCAAAAGTCTAGGATGTAGGGGATGGCCTTGGGATCTTCTATGTCTGACCAAGCTCTGATTACTCCACAGCACCTGCTTCAGTTACCTTCATGATCACTGGAACAAATTGTTTTCATCAGCCAATTATGCTGGGTAAATCTTCATATGCTTGGAGTAAACATCCTCAAAAAGAGTTTGAGACCTGTCAGTTACCTTCAACTTGGTTTAGTCTATCTACCAACACAGTTTTATCAATGTGTGGCCATTGCACATGAAATAGCTTTTTTATCCAACCACAGATGAAAGTTGAGTGTCAGGTTCTGAAAAGCAAGCCCTCACACAAGAGGTGCTACTCCTTCAGGAATACCTCATATAGACCCCTGGATGATAATGAGAAAGACAAACACCCAAGGGGATTGGAGGGAGGATAGGTCCATTTGACTTCTTTTTCCTTGCTTTTAAGTGTGGTCCCAAATCTGTAACAAATTCTGTTAGGAAAAATCTCCAAGACCTGAACAAAGAGTAAGGCTTTTTTTTTAAATCTCACTTTCCCTATTTAAATCTAGCCTTTTTATGGCTGAGACAAAATTCAGTTTATTGGAAATATTTCAGTAATGAAATAGCAAACCTATTAAAATAATAACCCAGATGAAGAACTGAACTGCAAAGAGTTTAAGTGAATTGTCCAAGATCATATGAGTAGTAAAATAAAGTATTAAGAGTAGAACTCAGGTCTTCTTACTCCAGATCCAGAGTTTTTTTCCCCATATCATAAAGTGATCAGATTCAATGTAATGACTAAGTCAGAAGTCATTCTGAAAATCATTTAAAAAAGAATGAGGAAGGAAAATAGAGTCCAAATGGATAAGGGCAATAGTTGTGATGGAGATACACATTTCGATATATACAAGCTATCTCCAAAATCTTAAGCTTTAGTAGCTTTAAAATTCACTAAAATTTTGGGGACAATGGATAAGTAAGGCTTGTGAATATGGTCTGTTCTCTAGGGAGAGGGGAGGATCAAACTTAACAGAGTTGAAAAATGTCTGTTTTATTCATTGGTTTTTGGGAGATAGACTGAGTCCTTTTGTCACTTTACTATATTCATTAGGTCATACTGACCTTAATTGTCCAAATCTGATCAAATAAGTTGGAGACAGTTTTTACCTTCTCTGTTTTGGCAGGTAAATATAATTAGTTTCATGGATCTATTATGTGTGGGGTTCCTCAAATCATTCTGTGTCCTCGGTAAAGGGTGTTAGATGGAAAAAAGCATTTACGTGTTTTGTCTAGAGATCAAAAGATCTTATGATTGAACTTTGGTTCAAAAATTCAATTTTATTCAACAAAACTTTCCTATTACTGGATTTTGCTTAGGCAAATATTCTGCAGAGGCAAATATTCATGTAAGTGATGGTAAATTGATACAGCTGTGTTCTTGGAACTGCCTGACTCTTAGCTTGGTATGTTTCTTCCCTTTTTATCCTTGGAGCATCATAAAGCCTACCTGAGGGAAATTCAAGAAATATTAATTAATGATGTTAATAGAACAAAAAAGTGATATTATTTCCAGTTCAGGATGTTTTCATGCTAGCTCTTATTCTTGGACGGTTTACCTTTTAACCTGAAATTCAATTCCCATATTTTTATTCCTAATAAAATTTAAGAAGTCTCAAATATCAAGTCAATAAGGAAAAGCCAATCAATTTTTCAAGAATAGATGTTTCTTTTTTCTTTATCAAAATTCTATATGATTATGACTGTTTAGAGACATGACATAATGTATATAGAGCCAGATTCAAAATCAGGAAGACCTGGTCTCAAGTCTTGTCTCTGATTTATACTGGCTATGGCAAGTATAACTGGCAAGACAATGCTCAGTGATTTAGTTAACCCTAAAACTAAAAGAAAAACTGCAGAGGTAGTAATCTGTACTGCAAGAGGGAGTTACATCATCCTATTCCAGTGAAATTAAAGAAGGCTAATCCCTACTCTCTGCTACTGCATTTTGTTGTGTGCCTTTTGAGGAAAGAGTCACTCCGGTATAATGGAACAGTACTGGACTTGAAATAGGGAAGCTTAGAAGTGAATCTCACCTTTGACTACATTACTGTATGTATGACACTGGGCAATAATTCCCTTAACTTTTCTGTGGTCTAATTTATTTGTAAAATAGGGGTGACAATTTTTGTATCAATGGTGTTGCTGTGGAAGAAAAACCTCAGCTACCCTGCTTAGAGTATCATAAGGAGATGAGTTTTTATTATGATAAACTATTTTACTGCTGGGGGCCAAGAGAGGAGAGAACATAGAAGGCAATTGGAAGGGACCTTTTTCTTTTTCTTTTTCTTTTATCCCCAGAGCTCAGTACAATGCTTTTAATATAGTCATTAATAAATGGCTGTTGATTGACTCAGTGGCTGGAGTCTTTGGCATGTGGATCAATAGTAGAAAGTAATTTTCCTCTGGACATTGATAGAATGGATCAGGATGGGAAGTATCTTGAAGATAAAAGATAAATTGGAACTGAGTCTCAGCATGGATAAAATAATAATCATAATGGTATTCACTCACCCTTAAGTTGCTCCCTTAAAGGTTTACATGGTGTTTCCATCACAACAACCTTACAAGGTAAATAGTATAGGTAATATCCCCATTTTTCAGTCAAAAAACTGAGTTCCCAAAGAGGTGAAATGATTTGTGCAGGATGACAAAATTAAAAAATGCCAGTACCAGGGAAATATACATCCAGATTTTGTCACTTGGGGAAAAAGGTCAACTCCAAAATACATAGGAGGGGTAATTATTAGTATGAAAGACATGACTATACCTTTTTGTGATAGTTTGTGCCATCGCTATATTCATCCAATCTAGATCTAATAAAAATTTAAATGCAACTACCAATATTAATATATTATTAAGAAAAAACCAAACATATAAAGTTTTTTTCTGTGTCCAAAACATCCCATCAAGATACTGCATAAGGAGAAAGCAGCTTGCTTATTATGAGAGTTGTCATCAACGTCTTGGTTCACTCTTTCCCTCCAAGCAAGAGTAACCACTTGCAATTTCTGATCTACTCACAAACCAAGTCACTTCTGTGTCAGAACAGGAAGGGTATCTGTGCTTCAGATGATATTGGCTCAATATAAAGGTTTTTCACAATCTCTCTTGACCCTTACACCTGTAACACTGTTTTTGCAGTGGTTGGGCTCTGAATATCACTGCCCAAACTTTCTGTCTACATCATTTTAGATGGTCTATCAATGGTCAAGTCTCTGACCTTCAGTTTCCATCTCTACTCTCTTCCCCTTAATCCACCCTTTACACCACTGCCTGTCAGATTCCCTTTAATCATAATCACTCCTCTGCTCAGGCATCTTTGGTAGTTCTTTGTGCCATTCCTAATAAAGGCTGAATTTCTTTTCCTGGTATTAACTGAATTACATTGTGCTATTTAGTTTGGCCTTTGGTTACTGCCACCTGATTTCTTGCATGCCTAACTCTATTAACTCTAGACTGATAGGCTGAATCTTGCCTTTGGGCTTAGAAAATATTTTTGTCTGTTCCCTCCTGTCTAGTAAGACCCTTATATGTCCTTGTAACTCATATACTAGACTATCAGTATTGCAGAAACTTCTACAATCATTGAGATCAAGGCATATGACAAAATTCAAGGTCAATTTATGACTTTGTTGATCATGTGTACACAGGTCACAATTATCCTCTGGCCGCTGAATGGTAAACATCAGTAATTGGAGAAGTTAGAGAATCTCGAGTTGAATCAAAATCCAGAAGCCACTTTAAAAAGAAGATTCAATTCCTCTCTAACCCATATTTCCCTGTGAAGCCTCCATCACAGCAGCTGGCTATTCTTCTGTCATGACTCCAAAAGGGTTCTATCTACACACCTCTAAAACAGTATGAGGTTGTGAGTGTGGGTGTGTATGTTTGAGAGGGGTAGTCAGAGACCACCCTTACATATGCATGCGAAGTCTTCAAACAAGATCCAGTTTATTTTGCAGTCTAAGTAGGTTCCTTCCTTCCTTCCTTCCTTCCTTCCTTCCTTCCTTCCTTCCTTCCTTCCTTCCTTCTTTCTTTCCTTCTTTCT
>NC_058135.1:207356082-207433830 GCF_016433145.1 Gracilinanus agilis
CTTTCTTTCTTTTCTTTCTTTTTTCCTTTCTTTCTTCTTTCTCTTTTTCTTTCTTTCATCTATTTTATTTGTTATATTTCTTCCAGATTACAAGTGTATACACTTTTAAAAATTGTTTTCTATTGCTTTGTAATCCATGTTTTCTCCCTCCCATTCCTCCATCTTCCATGATATTACAGGTAGTATGATATAGGAATATAGGTAGATTTTAGATTTTTCCAGTCATGTCCATCTCTATATAATCCAAGTTGAGGTTTTCTTGGCAAAGATAGTAGAGTGGTTTGCCATTTTCTTTTCCAGTTCATTTTACAATTGAGGAAATTGAGTCAAGCTAGGTTAAAAGACTTGCCTGGGGTCATATATTAAGTGCGTAATATTTTAACTCAGAAAGAAGAGTCTGCCTCACTCCAGACCCTGTAACTCTATCCGCTGTTCCATCTAGCTACTATTGGTAGGTTCATTGCATTTTCATGTAGTCAGTGCCTCTCCTCCATCTAAATCACAGCTCCCTTATCTCTTAACAGTAGTCATAAGTCTTTGAGCTAATTCCTTTTACCAAGGCCATTTTTATCTTGCCTTATATAAAAACCTCCCTTTCAGTAGATCAGTTTGTTCTTATTCTAAATAGCTAATACTTCTTGGAACATTTCAAGTCAGACCAAGGTTGTTGAGAGGGAAAGTAAGATTGTCTTGGAGCCTAGCCTAAAGTCATCAGGTATTCTATCAGACTTTGTTTTCTCAAGTCTACAAGTCAGTTTCTATGCCTACAAGCTTTTAAGTTTATTTTACATCTTGACCATCATGCAAAGATTACATGTACTACTTGTTTCTTCTTTCAATGTGGTGATGACACATCAGATTTTGGTTTTATTTCTTCCTTCTTGCTACCTTTACCATTAGGTGGTCTCTTCTTTCACTTGTCATTGTCTACACTGTGATCAGTCAATCAGTTAGCAAACTATTAAGCACTGACTGTGCCTTAGCATTATGCTTAGTATTAGTAATAAAAAGACAAAGCATAGCTCATGCTTCTGTGGAGCATCCATGTGTATTATAGAAGAGTCCTAGAAGGATGTTAGATGTTACAACTCACCTAGGAACTCCCCAGGGCCAGTGAAGCACAAAAACTATTCTCTTATGAAAACAAAGTTTATTTTAAAAAAAGGAATAAAAGGAACTGGTAGGTATGACCCTAAATCTATTCTAACTAACTCCATCCAACTTTCTAAGTCTCCTGGGGAAGAAGAGTCTTTGTTTTCTTCTATAAGCACTGCTTAATCCTCCCTATGCTATCTAAGAACCCCCCCACCCCCAAAGCTATCTGACTTAATCTAACTTACTACCAATAATTAATAGGAAAGAAAGGGAAAAAATCCTCTGGGTTTGGCTGATGTTCTAAGTAACTCAAAGTTATATGTGGAAAGTTTTGAATTACCTTAGCCAATAGAAATTCTGCTAGATGGATCACTGCCAGATGAAGACTGGTCTCAGGGAAATTAGTTTCCCCCAAGCAAACCCTCTAGCTGGATGTCAAAAATTTTCTCCATGAAAATCCTGGCTTTCCAGGGAGAATCTCTTAGAACAAAATTCCTCCTTCAGCTTGATGGGAATTTAGGCAGAGAAAAAACCTCCCTCCAGCTAGGTCAAAATTGAAGAAGGAAATGAAGTTCAGTTATTTCCAGTTGTAGACTCATAATTCCTTTCTACCCAGAATCCTTTCCCAGGGCTTCTCTCAAAATTCCCTTCTTTCAACTAACTATAGAAATCAGACTATCCCTAACTTATTCCTATACATGATAGTAAATATATGTGTAAGGATATAGAGGATAATTTTTAAAAAATATAAATACAAGGCAGTTAAATGAAATAATGTTTTGGAGGGTAGACACTAACAATTACAAAGAGATCAGGAATAGCTTCACTTAGAAGAGATTGCTTAGTTTCTTTCTAAAAGTATTCTGTGAGGCAGAGGTGAAAAAGGAATACATTTCAAATCAAGCCACTCCCCAATAGACAAATGGTCAAGGGACATGAACAGGCAGTTTTCACACAATTAAATCAAAAGTATTAATAAGCATATGAAAAAGAGTTCTAAATCCCTCCATCCTTCCTGATTAGAGAAATGCAAAATAAAACAACTCTGAGTATCATCTTACACCTAACAGACTGACCAATATGGCAGCAAAGGAAAGTGACAAATGTTGGAGGGGATGTGGCAAATTGAGGTCAATAATACACTGCTGTGCAGTTGTGAATTGGTCCAATTAGAAATTCTGGAGGGCAATTTGAAACTATGCACTAAGGGCTTTAAAAAAATGCCTACCTTTTGACCCAGCCACTGCTGGGTTTGTACCTCAAAGAAATAAGGAAAAAGACTTTTAGACAAATATTTATTGCCACACTCTATGTAGTGGCAAAAATTTGAAAAATGAAGGGTTATCCATTGATTGGGGAATTGCTGAAGAAATTGTGCTATCTGATGGTGATGGAATAGTATTGGTGCTGAAAGGAATGATGAACTGGAGGAATTCCATGTGAACTGGAAAGACCTCCAGAAATTGATACAGAGTGAAAGGAGAAGAATCAGGAGAACATTGTCCACAGAGACTGATGCAGTATGGCACAATCGAATGTAACAGACTTTTCTACTAGCAGCAATGCAATGACCCAGGACAATCCAGAGGAACTTTTGAGAAAGAACAGTATGCACATCCAGAGAAAGAACTGTGGAAAAAGAAATGTAGAAGAAAAACATATGATTGATCACATAGTTTGATAGAGATATGGTTAGGGTTTTGATGTTAAAGAATCACTCTACTACAAATATAAATAATGTAGAAATAGGTTTTTGAACAATGATACATGTTTAACCCAGTGGAATTGCTTGTCATCTCCAGGAAGGGGAAAGGAAAAGCAGGGGAGGGAGGAATCATGAATCATGGAACCATGGAAAAATATTCTAAATTTAAAATATTTTTTAAAAAGGAATACATTTCAAGCATGAAGAAAGTTAGTGAAAAGGAAAAGAGATGGGAGATAGAATGCTTTGTGTGAGGAGCAAAAGAAAAAGTTTCTTTGGCTTGACCATAGAATTCAGGAAAGGACTAATGTATAATCAGAGTCAGGATGGAAAGTTAGGAAAGAACAGGTTGTTAGATCCAACTAACATTTTATCTGTCTATCTGCCTATCTGTCTCTTTATCTGTATGTCTGCCAGCCCATCCATTTATCTTTATTCATCTTTCTATTTAGATGTCTTTGTATTTGTCTATTTTTGTTTGTTGTGTTTGTTTATCTAATTATCCATTCACTTATCTACTTATTTGTCTTTCTGTTGACCTATTCATTTATTTAATCTTTTGGTTGTTTGTTTATTATCTTAGAGGAAATAGAAAACCATAGAAGCTTATTAAGTAGGGAGGGACTATGAGTTATGTACTTAAGGAATAATGGAGTTACTCAACTCTCACCAGTGGCTTCAATAAGCTTGCATAGACACCACACCCCTGCAAAACATCTCAGCAGATGAGCTAACCTAACTGATGGGCCACAAACACTTCAATGTTACTCTAAGTATATGAAGACTTTCCCTGGTGGAAAGGGTGGTTGAGAACAATTTGTTGTGATGGCCATGGAACTGGCTAAGGCAGATGCTTAGAGATAGGTGAGACATCAAAGATGCCAAGGTCATCCAGTACATCCTACCTAAACTATCACCAACTCTTCCAAATTTTGTCTTAACACTGGATTTTGATGACTCTTAAATAGAGATGTGACAGCTTTGTGCAACTCTGCTTCACTTAAATCCAATTCATGTCAAGATATCATCTTATGAAGTCATTGGTCCTCTTGAAAATGAAGAACAAACAACAATTTTGAAGTGGAGAAAAATGAAGTAATGATAGCAATTAGAAAACTATTGCAAGCAGCAGCTAGGTTGTTCAGTAGATGGAGAGCTGGGCCTAGACACAAGAAGTCCTGGGTTCAAATCTGCTTTCAGACACTTCTTAGTTGTGTGACCCTGGGTAAATCACTTGAGCCCAATTGCCTAGCCCTCATCACTCTTCTGCCTTGGAACCGATATATAGTATTAATTCTTAGATGGAAAATAAAAGTTTAAAGCTAATTTTTAATAGTTTATGCTAGAGGCCTAAAATAAGGTAGTGGCTATGTAGATGGAGAGAAAGGGTCAGATGAGAAAGATATTGTGGAGGTGGTAATATCAACATGTGGAAAATGATTAGATATGTGGGGATAAATAAAAGAGGAGTCAGGGATAATGCCAATGCTGCACACTTGAAAAAAGAGCAATAGTGTTTCCTAAATAGAAATTGAGAATTTTGCAAAGGGACTTATTAGAATAGGAGGGTGGTTGAGATAATGAGTTCAGATTTGAACATGTTGAGGCATATATTCTTTCTGCTTGTTTATTTACATAGTTCTTAGTTTTAAAAACATCAGAAAAGGTCTATTTATCTCACACACACACACACACACACACACACACACATATATAAAATCAAGCAGTTGAGGCAAAACTGGACTCAGGATAGAGACTGGACTGAATACAAAGATATGAGAATCATTTGCATGGTGATAAAATCATGTGAGTTTATGAAGTCAATCTAAGAATAGACACTCTAGGACACGGTCCTGAGGTATATCCAGAGATGAGCTGTGGTATGAATGATGAGAAAGTGAAGGAATACAAAAAAAGAGTGGTCAGATCGGTATGGGAATAGAAGAAGCAATCTTGTATTTGTACCTTCTCAATACATGCTGGACACATAAAATAGGCATAAAAATTATAAATTCTTCGATTGGAGAGGGAAAAAAGCTTTTATTCAAATTTTCAAATCTGACACTTATTATTTATGTGACCCTGAGCAAGTTGCTTTATTCTATCTGAAATTTCCTTTTCTGTAAAATGGAGGTGTATTATGTGAAGGTCCTGATTATTTTGCTCTAATACTATGATCCTATTCAACCCCTCTGACCTTAGGGATTCTAGAATCCTTTAGCCTGGCCTGGATAATCATCACATAAAATCCTCATCCTTCCAATTACTAATGTGTCCTCAAGGATCAATTAGAAGCTCTGAGTAATGCTTATGTGCATCTCTTATAATACACCTTAGGAAAAAATAATATTCTTCTTTTCCATCAAACCAACTCCACCTGGATTGAAAAGTGTGTTCTAATTATTAGCTAGTCTCATTGAGGAAAGCGTATTGAATTTGGAGTTTGAGTATTGGTTCTACTTAATTACCTATATACACTAACAAACACATAGACTTGTGCATAAATAAATATATGCATATACATGTACACCTAAAAGTATTAATATGTATATATGTATTTAAGTAGAAACATATATAGTATGCAAACAAAAGTATATTTCATACATAGACAAATGGTTGTAACGATCAAGGGATAACAGTTATATATACATTTTCTAACTTAAATTGTTTTGGAATCAGAAAATGCTATGTATGTCAAACCTGATCATTACAAATATTATTATCATAATCACTGTCATCATCATCATCATTGGAGTATTTAATACCTTGCCTTGAACTCCCAAGGCTGCCAGATTTTAATTTTATAGTGCATCATTCATAGGCAACCCGGTAAAACACTTTAAAGACAGCATCCATCATAGTGCAGCTGCTAAGATGACAGCAACAAGCCAAAAAGCAAGAATGATTTCAATGCTGACTTGTTAGCTTGACTTACATATGCATTTTTGTTGTACATAAATAGAGTCCTGAATTTGGGCTCCCGAAATGAGTCAACTGGCATTAGGAATGGGTGAGACAGTCACAGCCCAGTGACTATAGTATTAACATGAAAATGTGAGTTCCAGAAGTATATTATCTAGTCTTCTCTTCTAGTCCAGGTTCTCAGCATTAAAAAAGACCTAACTTCAGAATTAGGGTGATTGTACTATTAGAGTTTCTATTTCCCTTAGGAACAAAGGGCAAAGGAGATATAGCCCTAGGCTTCTGTTGATGCCTAAGAAAGAGTAAACTGATAGAGAAAGGAGCACTGACTAGTTTAGGAAGTCTGTTTTTTAGTCCTATTGATGCTCTTTCCTGGGTACCATGACTTCATGAAGGGAATTTGTAAGTCTCTCAGTTTTATCCTTCTCTTTTCTAAAACTGAAATGACAATAATAATTATACTTTTACTTTATAGAAATACTGGTGGTAAGCACTTTATAAAGTATACTATGTCATTTATTTCTATAATCTAATTCTTTTTCAATTTAGAAAAAATGGCTTTAGTTCCTCTATAACTTTGGTAGTAAAGGCATTTTCTGATTTGCATGACAAATGCACTGACAGTTTGATGCTTTAAATGGCTAAAGTGTCTAGTAGAACATAGATTCCTTGAGGACAGGGACCATTTTTCATTTTTTGTTTTAGCAACCCAGTATGTACCTTGTGTTACTAAGCCAATGTTTGTTGAATTGTATTGATTTTTACACAAGGACCAGGAGACATTTCTTCACATTAGTAAAGTTTATTCACTTTACAAAGTGAAAAACAGAGTTATTTGGTAGAAAATGCATAGGGATAGACATCAGAAGACTGAGGTTCTGCTCCTTGCTGACACTTGCTATATCGTCATGTAGCAGGTCACTTCATTTTCTGGACCTCAGTTAAGTACTATGTAAAACAAAGACAATAATGTTACACAAATTACATCTCAGAGATGTTGGCAAAGATTCACCTTTTGAGATTGCTTGAAAGTATATCTATAATTATTCAATTATATATGCTGAACATTTTCTAACTAAAAATCAATAAAACATAAGTCAGATCTATGGATGCTAGATGGATATGCATGGGTTGTGCATGTAAAACAGACCTTAAAATCTGTCCTTGTCTATTAATGATTGATAAGAGTTAGAAGGACCTGGAGACATTACTTAGTCTAGGGGTTCTTAGCATTTTTGTATCATGAATCTCTTTGGCAGTTTGGTGAGGCCTTTAAACTTCTCAGAATAATGTTTTTAAGTGCATAAATAAAAGACATGATATAACAATGACAATTGTTTAGAAATGGTTATTTTATTTGCATATATGCACGTATGTACAATTTCATAAATCCTGAATTAAAAACAATCACAATAACAAACAAACAAATGTAAACCTGTTCTAGTCCATTCTCTTTACTTTATGGAGGAGGAGAATGAATCCATAAGAAGGGAATCAACTTCCCCAAGAGACAGACAGAAAGACAGATAGACAGACAGACACAGAAAGAGAGGATATATGCCCCTTGTAATTGTTGGTAAAGTTGTGGATTTGTGAATTGATTCATCAATTCTGGAAAGAAATTTGGAAGTGTGCCTAATAGGATATAAAACTTAGTCTTTGATTCAGCAATACTATTAATAGCTCTGTATCTCAAAGAAATAAAAGAAAATGGAAAAAGAATTATTTGTATAAAATTATTTATAGCAGCTATTTTTTGGTATTGAGAGATATTCATAAAAATATATAGGTGTATATATTTATATTAGAATATAAATTCTATATTATATACAGAATGTAATTATATATTTATTTAATATATTTATATGTTTATTCTATATTAGAATATAATTTCTAATTCTCTGTTTTTCTATATCCCAAGAGACCTTCGTCATTTTCCTCTTCTGCTTTATTAAACAATGTAATATGTGTGAGATGGTAGCTCACAGTTGTTTTAATTGCATTTCTCTAATCATAGTGAATTAAAAATATTTTTAAATATAACTATTGATAGAATTCATTTTTTCTCTCCAGAAAATGCCTATAACCAGGCCTCTTAACTACTAGGCTAGAGTTTTTTAAAACATACATTACCTGCTTCAATGAAATAAAAGGGATCTTTTTTTTTCTCATATATTTCCTTCTTAAGTTTTGGAAACTCTTCTTTCTCAAGAAGTATCTTCTTCAAATGTTGTTTCTTCTCTAAGAAATCCAGATATGTGCCAAAATCTCACTTAATGTGGACTTTTTTTGTCTTGTTTTCTTTCATTTTCCTCTCAAAAGCGTATCTGTGTTTGTAGGTAACAAAAATGGATGACAATGTAAAAAAAAGTCTAGAGTGGGATAACGGAAAGAAGATTGGATCTGGAATGAGAAGAATTGGCTTTGGATTCCAGTTTTGCCATGCACTCTGTATAGCATGAGGGAAAAGTCTTCTCTGGATATCAGCTTCTTTGCTTCCAATATAAGGAAAGCTGAACAGAATTTCTCCTAAGATTCCTTCAAACTCTAAATCTGATATTTCACAAATTCTAACATGTTTCAAGCTCAAAGTTCCGTAAGAACAGGGATCCTATCTTGTCCAAATTTTATGTATCACCCACAATCTAAATAATCATGTTAAATTGAAGTGAATATATAAGATACCTATAAAATTTATACTTCTCTAGGGATTTAAGCTCAAATCTAGCTATTTTCTTAATAAGATTTATAATGGTTTTCTTGGTTCCCTGTGATCTGTAAAAATTTTTTAAACTTATGAAAATTGGCATTGCCTGGCTTCAAAACCCCCTATGTTAATCCCTGCTTGTGAAACTTTGGGCAAGTTTGGTCTCAATTTCCTTATCTGTAAAAATGAAGAGGTTACATTTTATGGGTTCCCTTCTAGTTCTGAGTCTATATGAACTAGTGCTTTTTATTAGTTTTCTCTTATTCATGCTAAATAATTCAGATTTTCCTATTTCTATTTCCTTATTCTTCTCTGAAGCTTCTTCAATTCTTGTCATATATATAATTTGACTAGATCAAAAGTATTTAGGCATTGATTGGTGATAAAAATAGAGTGAGAATGATTTCTTGGCCCCTGAGAACCACATTGTTATTTATGCATCCCAGTCACTGGTTTTTCCCTTCAAATACAAGTAATGTGACTAAGTTTTAAATAGCCTGATGAGAATACATGCATCCAAATCAATGCTCTCTCATTCAGCCTGATCACCCTGGAAATTGATACACTTATTTTTCCTAATGCCACTCATATTCAGACTCTGTTTGGAATTGTTCTTTGGAATACATTATAGAAAATCACGAGTCCATGAAAAGTGCTATCCATGGTCATGGAAATAATTGTCAGAATTTGAATGTAGATTGAACTAGGCCATTTCTTGCCTTATTTCCTTCATGAGTTTTCTCTTACATGTGTGATATATCTTCTTTTATAAATGAAGAATAGAGAAATTTGTATTGCATGACAACACTGGAATAATCAGTATCAGATTGTTTGCTGCCTAGGGAGTGGTGAGGAAAGGGAAAGAGTAAGAGAATTTGGATTGTAAAAAATAAAAAAGCATTTGGGGAAAATAATTTTGCATGTAATTGAAAAATAAAATCATATAAAAGGGAATTAACTGGCAAAAAATTATAAGCCCTCTTTAATATATCAGTACTTCATGTCAGAGTTAAAGACTTGGAGACTTGAAAGGACCTTAGATATCATTCAGTCTAACTCATACCTAAATGTCTTCCCTTTACAACATATCAGATTACTTATTATCTAATCCTGTTTAAATAATTCCCATATGAATGTGTGTATAGTAAGGGGACATAAGAATTTGGTTAGTAATCACAAAAGATTCCTTCCCTTCCATTTTACTTTTGGTTAGCTCTAATTGTTAGGAAGTGTTTTTTGACTTTGAACTTAAATTTGCTTCCTCATAATTTCTACCACATGTTTCTAACTCTGCCTTTTGGAGTCAAAAATAATAAGTTCAGTGCTTCTTTCACATGACTACTAGTCAAATATTTGAAGACAACCATCATGTCTCCTTCTAAGCATTCTTATTTTCTGGACAACTCTCCAAGATTATATCATCAACTCAACCTCATGTGCCATGTTCTCAAGGCTTTTCATCATTCTGGTTGTCCTCTTCTGGACTTTTTACAGTTGTTGAGGTCAGTTTAAAAATGTGGTATCCAGAATGGAACACATTAAGCTTTCCCCATAGTACAGGAGAAAAGACTATCATATCCCTTGTCCTGGACGCTATGTCTTTCTTAATGCAGCTTTCACTGCATGTGATCTGTGACCTCATCAATATCAATAGTTCTTATATAGATTCATAACATAAGCCATCTATTCTATTTCATTCTGTGGAATTTTTTTTCAAGTCCCCTCATAAATCTCCAACAGGGAATCCACCCAATGTGCCCAGGCTTTTATATTTTTCTTGGAAGCCTGAACACTTTTGCTTTGTTTGGCTGTGTTTTTTTTTTCTGTCTTTTGGCATATGGTATAGCTCCCTTGAGATAGAGGATAAACTGCTAAACTCAGAATCAGAAAGAGACATCTTCAAATTCTATCTTTGGCAATTACTAATTATATAACTTTGGGCAAGTCTATTAACCTCTTTCAACCTTAGTTTCCTCATTTACAAAAAAAAATAACATTATGTGTTTCATAGGATTATTTTGGAGATCAAATGAAAATATCGGTAAAGTGTTACACAAACATTAGTAATGATCTTCACTATTCTTGCTATTTGTCCTTATAATGTTATGTACTAGAATTGAATCATAAATATATACAAAGTAAATAAAATCACTCCATTGCCTTTTGACTCCAAATACTTTGATGCAGATAAGTGACACTTCTTATTCAACAAATAGGTCAAAACAAATGGATCTCTTACCAAAATGCAAATCCAATCTTCCAATATAGAGAATCTCTAAACATGTAAAGAGTTCAAGCATGTGCTATAGATTCTTAAGACAAAACCTAAAAATGAATTTCTAACATATTTGAATAATGACAGCTTGAATGAACTAGGTGCAAAGCCTAATAGCATTATATATAGTCTTTGCAAAACAGGCATCGAGTGATGGAGGCAAACACAAATCACCAGTCATTCTCATATTTTGACAAATAATTTGGAGAACAAATTCCAGGAGGGCCTAAAAAAAAAGAGTTTCCTGGAACTAAATTCCTTAGAATTATAAAACTAATCTTATACCTAGTGTGATATTGACAGAAAAAAATGTCCCCATTTTGGAGTGAGGAGAAGGGAATAAGATAGGAAGAAAGAATTAAAATAATAAAAGCCTCATCCCTAATATTTGTCTCATAGGACTAGGTTGGAGCAAGTGTTGTTGTTCAATCATCTCTGACTCCTCATGACCACATTTTGGGATTTTATTGGCAAAGATATGAGAGTAGTTTGCCACTGACTTCTCCAACTCATTTTACATTTTACAGATAAGGAAAATGGGGTTACACAACTTGCCCAGGGTCACACAGGTAGTAAATGTCTAAGGCTAGATTTGAACTCAGGAAGCTAAATCTTTCTCACTTCAGGTCCTAGTGTCACCTTGTTGCCTCAGGAGGAAGCCAAAGGGATCCTTAAATTTTAAACCATCCCATTTAAAGTAAAACTTTTGGGAAAGCAGCTGATATTATTTTCAAATTTATAATTCAGGCATAGTTATCTGATGGATCATTAAGTCATTAATTCACCAATTAAAAGAAAAGACATAAGATACTCAGAAGGAGTGTGATTCTGAACTGTTACACTTTTTATCTGCAGATCTTTATCTGGGAAAAAGTTAAGAGGACAACCTCAGCACAGCTGAAGGTATCCCTTTGTGATCCATTATCAATAATGAAGAAGTGAGGTGGAACCAAGATGGTGGCTTAGGAACATCTAAAGCCATAACCTCTCAGGATAATCCTTCCAAATCAATATGTATATCACCCTTCAAAGCAAATAGAAATCCAAACCCAACAAGAAGAAGAAGTCATGAGACTTTCCTACTGAAAACAACTTGAAAGATAGGCAAGGTCTGTCTATTTTCTCAGGAAAAGGGAGAAGTACCATTCCCCACCCAACTAGCTGAGACCTCAAGCTATTCCCTTGACTGTGCAAGCCCCCACACAGAGATGGCAGCTGTGAGGATTTGTCTGTGGGCTCTGATAATGGCTGGCAGGGAGGAATTTGGGGGGCCACCACTCACCCACAATGCCAAGACTTAGCTGTCAAAACCTGGGAGGAGACTGTAGCTGTGAGGATTTGTCTCATAAATGGTTCAAGGCTATAACAAGGACTGGCAGGGAGGAATGGGGGGGGGCACCTGGCTAGACACCCTCAGTCCTCTGGCTACAGTGAAAAAATTTCCCCAGGACAGGCCAGCTCTGCAGGTAAGCTCAGCCAGTTTAATCCATTTTACCAGCAAAGATTGAGAAAAGAGCAGATTTGGCCTCAGATGATAACAGCCCAAACACTCTGGTTAAGTAAATCAACAGAGGGACAAGTCTATATAGTCCATAGGGAAGAAGGGAAAAAAAAGGAAATAAAATGAGTAATGTTGTAAGGTAGATTAATAAATTATTATTTAAGAGGCTTAGCAAGCAGGGCTGAAGGAATCTAAATGGAATGAGAAAGTAGGAAGTGTTGCTTCTCTCTCTGAGATGGACTCCATGGTGGCTGGGGACAAGTTGTAACTGACCCCCTGGGAGACCTCCAAGGAAGTGGAGTTTGTATCCTGATATCCAGAAGGAGAAAAGTCATTTGCCTGTGGGAGGTTAGGTTGAGACTATAAAACCAAACCTGAGTTGTTGGTCAGCTAAGATTAGTTTAGCTCCCTGACTTACCCAACTAAAGGAGTACTGGCTGAGGACCTGGGAAATCTGTACCATCACTGGATCTTGACAGGACTCAGCAGTGAGGATCCCACTTTCCATCCTGGTCTCCATTACACCCTGCCCTGCTATAGCCTGCTTAATATAGTTTCTAGCTTAGTATAGATAAGTCCATTCCCTGTCCCTAAGGCTTGCCCATGGACTGGTAGAATAGAACCCACTTTTCCCTTCTTTAGACTATAGTTTTCTTTAATTATACCTGTGTTTATAAGCCCTCTTGTCTATATCATGCACTTGCAGTTTCTCTGACTCCCTGGCTAGGTGGGTCAGTGTGGCACTTATGGCCCAACAGTCACTCTTGTCAACTGCCATTTCCCAAACTGAAAAAGCCAATTTCCCAGCTTGTTAAGTCCCCACCTATTGTCCATTCCTGTCTCCTACTTACCCTTCTGAACCCAGATAAATATTTAACTTAACCCCCTGTTTTTCCCCATAAGAGTAAACAAGAGAGAGGGGGGGAAAAGCTATAATGGAAAGCTTCTTTAGGGGTATGGACCAAAGAACAGAACCATTGGATGAGGAAATCCTTAAACACTAGGGCAAAATAGAGACTGGAAGAATCCACCAGTCTCCTTTGGTATTAAATCTCCAATTTACAACTCCAAGGAATATCATAGCAAAATTCAAAAACTCCCAGGCCAAGGAAAAGATTCTGCAAGTTGCTACAAAGAAATAATTCAGATATCATAAAACACCAATTAGGATTACACAGGATCTATGAGCATCCACACTGAAGAACAGAAAATCATGGAATATGATCTTCTGGAAGGCAAGGGAACTGGATCTAAAACCAATAATCAACTACTCAGCAAAACTGACTGTAGGGGCAGGTGGGTAGCTCAGTGGATTGAGAGTCAGGCCTAGAGACAGGAGGTCCTAGGTTCAAATCCAGCCTCAGACACTTCCCAACTGTGTGACCCTGGGCAAGTCATTTGACCCCCATTGCCCACCTTTACCACTCTTCCACCTAGGAGCCAATACACAAAAGTTAAGGATTTTAATAATAAAAAAAATATATATAAAAACCCTGACTATATTCTATCAGGGCAAAGTATGGTCATTTAGTAAAATAGAAGATTTCCCAGCATTCCTTAAAAAAAGGAATCCTAATCAGAAAATTTTATACTCAAATCCAGAATTCAAGATAAATATAAAAAGAGAAATAAGAAAGAGAAAAAAAAATTAAGGGCTTCAACAAGATCAAATGGCATGTATTCTTATATGGGAAAATGATATATCTAACTCTTTAAAAATGCTATTATTATCATAGTATTTAGAAGAAGTATACATAGAGGGTGCAATGATAAGTTGCTTAGGATGTTATGTCAAAAAACACACAAAAAAACAAAGGGTAAAAAAGAGGATAATACTAAAAGAAATGGGAATAGAAGTAAAATGGAGTAAATATAGATTACATAAAGAAACACAAGGGCAGAAAACCAATACAATTGAAGGGAGGAAGAGGTTGGAGATAGGTAATGCTTAAAACTTTCTCTAATTGGAATTGGCTCAGAGAGGGAAGAACAGTCAGATCCATTGGAATATAGACTTGTCTTTTGCCATATAGAGAAGTAGAAGGGTAACAAGAAATGGGATGTTGTGATGGGAGTAATACAAGGCAATGAGAGGGTGGAGGGGAATTCAAAAGATTCTATAGTGAAAGGGGAATAAAAAGGGAGTTGGTGAGAAGGGTAGTAATATAAGAGAGGAGAAAGGGGGGAGACTGGCTAAAAGTGAAATACTAGAGGCAAGGATAAGAGGTAAAGGAGAAAGGTTATAATTAAAGGAGGAAGTCAAAATGGAAGGGAATACACAGATGGAGATCATAACTATGAATGTGAATGGGATGAACACTCCCATAAAAATGAAGCAGATAGTAAAATGGATTAAAAATCAGAATCCTACCATATGTTGTCTACAAGAGACACACTTGACACAAGTAGATATTGTAAAGGAGAAAATTAGGGTTTTGAGCATGGTAGGTTTAATCTCATTATCACAATACACAAAGGGTAAAGGTAAGAAGCTGGAGCAGAATCTATTGGACTATAACTGAGACAAAGAAGGTAGGAGTAGCATTCGTGATCTCAGACAAAGCAAAAGTAAAAATAGATTTGATTTAAAGAAATAAGGAAGGTAATTACATCTTAACAAAAGGTAACATAAATAATGAAGAAATATCACTACTTAATATATATGCACCAAATGGTATAGCATCCAGATTTTTTAAAGGAGAAACTAAAGGAGCTTAAGGAGGACAAAGATAGTAAAACCATATTAGTGGGGGACTTCAACCTTCCTCTATTAGAACTAGATAAATCAAACCAAAAAATAAATATGAAAGAAGTAAGGGAAGTCAATGAAATATTGGAAAAAATAGAGCTAATAGATGTTTGGACAAAATTGAATAGGAATAAAAAGGAATATACTTTCTTTTCAGCAGCACATGGTGTTTGCCTCAGTTTCATTATCTATAAAATAAGCTGAAGAAGGAAATAGAAAACCACTCTAATTAATCTTTGTCAAGAAAACTCCACATATGATCATGAAAAGTCAGATAGGATTTAAAAAAGATGTAAAAACAAAAAACAAAAGCTCTACTCATTCTAATGCAGCTCTGTAAGATATGTAGATTACCTATTCGGATTATATGTATTCCCAAATGGATTGGTCTAAATGTAGCCAACCAGAAGTGGAAATTTATTTCTAGAATCTCATCTGCCCCTCTTCAAGGGAGACTACAATTCTTTCTGAAGGGAGCAAGAGACTGAAGCTATAAGCCTGACTCATTCTTCTCCCCTCAGAAGGGGTATACCAGACTAGAATTATATCTATCCACCCCCTATCCTGTACTTAAATATTTTTAGTCTAGGGAATTACCAACAGATTTCCCATGGGTAATTCTATGACTGTAACTTCTCAGCTTACTCTTCCCTTCCCCAAGGATAGTATGGAACTTATGGTTTGTCATATGTAGCCCCACCAGTATCAATGCATGATCATTTTATTGGCCAGGTAGACAAATCATCTACAGCTAGAAACTTGGCAGCATACATGGAGAAAGAGATACAGACTTAATTCAGTAGCCACTTCCTCTACAGCATAGAGACTTTTCTGGACTACTATGTTCATTTTTGAGATGACATAGTAATAGATTCTGAAGTGGAAAACTGGCTCAAGGTATAATTCATACCATTTCCCAAACTTTTAAAGTTATCTCCTTGCCTCCAAGGGGACATTGGCTCATTGGCAAAAGTAGTCATACCAACCAGCTAGCTCTTGGCTGATGGTGGCTTCTCAGGATGACAGTGCTTTTATTAATCAGTGTTGTTTTTACACAAATAAATGAAGAGAAATTATTATAAATGTCCTTGAGCTTCAAAGAATTATGAATGACACTCAACAAATATCAAGGGAGACGCATGTGACATCTGGTGGAACATGTTAGAAACTCATGGCTACATGACACAGGTTTGTTAGCAACTGTGGCCAAATAGGCTTTTTTTTTAATTCTAGGAATTATTATCCTTTTCAAATTTTGCCTTAGGTGTTGTATTAAATCCTATGCCAAGCTTTTAACTAGGGGGGAAAAAAGAAGGTAAAAAAAACTTCCATTTTTTGTATTAAGAATCATGGAAAAGTTAGAAATCTAGTAGATTTTACTTTTAAGGAATCAATCTGTTTCTTTAAAAATTCATGTTTAACTATTTCATTGCTGATGGGGATTTGGGAAGGGATTCATCCTTTGACGGTTCTTTTGTTTTGTAAATTTTAAGTGTGATTTTTATTAGAGTTCATTGAATTATACATGAGATTTAATATTGAAGGATCTATTTATAATGTCTAACAGCCCTAACAACATTATATACAGCAAATCTTACACTATTTAAATCTGTCATTTGTGATTATTTATGTCACTGTAACTGACATTCCAGTTTCTTTTCAGATATATAAAATGGGGAGTGCTAATAACCTCTTGATCCAGATACCACCAACCCCTCTCAGGGTGATATGTGGCAGTGCCAACTTGGGGAGAACTTTCTTAAATGAGGGTCATAAGAGAAACTATTCAGCAAAAGACGGAGGTATGCATTTTCTGATATTCCCCTCCTCCCTTCTGGTGGGACATTTTCTCTTGAAGAGAATATTCTCCATAAGCTGCTCCACTAATTTCTGATTCTGACTTGCTACCCCTGTGACTCATATAGAGTAGCAATCAGACTAGGGAATCATATTCCCCCTTTTTGCCATATTTCTTTCACTCTTTTGCTTTAGTATGGCAACTTTTCTTTAGTCATGGCAGATGGTGAGTAAATGCAATATTGTTTCACCTGATCTATATGCTTGTAAGATATAAGCTATCTCTACAAGTAAGTGGATAAGTATTAGGAACTTATATTTTTTATATTTATATATTTTTTCTCTTTTTGGGAAAATTGATTCATATGTTATTTGAGTAATTTAATTGATATATTCCAATATAATTAGTCTAGTCATGCAACCTATACTAAGTCTATGACTGTTGTAAAAAAAAGAATATGTACTCTTTTGGAACATTCTTTTATGTTACAAATCAAGATATGGATATGCTTGTATGTAGGGCTAGATCCCAGATAGCATCTAATTCACCTGAGTGGGGATTGTGGACCTATCCTTAAAGTCCATAAATTGAGATTTTTTTAAACAATTGTAGAAAAATATATTGCCAGTGGCCTTGACCAGGAAAACAAATCTTTAGGAGGAAATACTATAAGGACCATCATGATTTCACACAAAGTTAAAAGATCACAGCAAGAGAAGATGCCCCCAGAAATCAGACAATACAACATGAGACTTCAAGTTAGTCTTTGGATATAATGAACTGAGCTGTAAGGGCTATATCATCCATCCCTTTCAGTTTGCTCTAGCCACCAATATTTTATTTTGATTGTAAAACCCTTCTGTCATAAAAGGGTCAAAAATGTCTCTTTTTAAATGTGTCTGTACATCATTTTTAATATGTTAAGAAATACCCAAATATAGTTTGATTTCCATAAAATATATAAAACTTTTAGCTTTTATGTCTCCTGGTGAGAAAATCCTGAAATTATAGATGTTATGTATAGAATGATTAGGGAGACTAATATGCCTTGGATCAAAGGGGGGAATTGTGGAAATTTAACACGTCTGTACCCCTTTTTTGCCACCCAAGACAACCTTTGGATTTTAAAGCAAAGGATCCTATTTCTGTCTCTGAGATATGTCTCTGAGATAATGGTGGAATCATCCTTTCAATGCTGATAGATGCTGTACTGTTGCTATGTGGCCATTCTAAAGACCTCAAGTTGATTCCTGGCTTCCAAAAGATCTGCCTATGAACCAGACCTGGGTCAGAATCTCTCAGGTCAGAGGGGCTCAGGAAAGGGATGTTGCAAGGAGCAAAAATTAGAGTAGAAGAAGGAAGTAGGGGTTTTTTCCTGTTATTTTTTTTCCTTTTTGCCTCAGAACCACAGACAGAGGAGGTGAGTAGGAGAAGTATGGTTTGCCCTTGGTATGACTATATAGCTAGCGTGGGGGAAGGTGGCTAGGAGAGTATCAATCTAGGTGAGTTGTCTTCAGGCTGGCTAGGGGAATACTGGCATATACTCACAGTCAGGTTTGGACTGACTGAGGATATACTAGCACATCCACCTTTTGGGAAAATACTTGCTAAGGGCTGGCTGGCCACATGTGGCTGGAGATATTTTCTTTCTTGACCCACTTTTTAAAATTTTTTATTATTTAGTTAATAATTTTAAATTAAGACATAGTTTCCAGAGAATTTTAATCTTAACAAGGGGAAATAATTAGATTCAGGACCTTGCATTTGTCATACAGGCCCAGGATAAAACCACAAGAATCAGTAATTTTCAAACAATGCAATTTAATTTGTTATTAAAACTTCTGCATACATCTCTGAAGCATGATTAATGTAAGATTTGTTATTTCACCTTTGCAATATCTCCAAAATATGCCCCTGATGCTGCCATCTCCTTGATATATGTTCTTATCACCTCACACCTGGATTACTATAATAGCCAGATTGGTTCAGTCTGCCTTAAGTCTTTCCATTTTAATTCATCCTCCACTTAGTCATTAAAGTGATTTTCCTAAAATGCAGGTCCAACCATGTTATTCTGCTCCTTTCTCAATAGTCTAATGGTTCCCTATTGCCTCCAGGAACAAATGCACAATTCTCTCTTTACCTTGATGGTATTTTTCTACTTTGACATTGGCCAAATATTCTTAAATACAGTGAAAATGACCTACTGACTGTTACATGAACAAGGAAACTCCATCTCTTTTTCCCAAACATCTTTTCTCAATGACCCCATGTCTCAAATGTTCTCCCTCCTCATCTTCCACCACTGGCTTCTTTGAAGTCCCAACTAAAATCCCATCTTCTATAGGAAGCCATTCCCAACCCCTTCTAATCCTTGTACCTTCCTTCTTTTAATTATTTCCTATTTATCCTGTATATGTTTTTAAACATATTTGTTTGTTGTCTCCTCTATTAGATTGTGAGTTCCTTGAAAGAAAAGATTGCCTCTTGCCTCTTTTTTGAATCCTCATCAATTAAAACAAGGCCAAGCACATAATACATACTCAATAAATATTTATTTACTGACTAATAGGACTGAAATCCCTCAACAAGAAAATAATACCCTAAATAATAACTAGAGGTTGTATTCCCTTTCTGCCAGTTGCTAGCTAAAATTATATTTTAATAATTATAATTATTGAATGGCAAATAATCCCATCTATTTGAGTTCATAGTAAAAGGAATCAGAAATGTTATGTACATTAGAAGAAACTAGATAATAAAGAGAGTGAATGAATTCTTCCATTGTGTAAGATCTCTGAGACAGAGAAGGAAGAAGAGAACCTAAGAAATAGCAAGTAAAAGGGGGGTAGGAGCACTCTAAACTCACCAAAGGGAAAATTACCCAAAATCTCTAGTATGTTTAGCTGGAACAAGAGATATGCTCAAATCACTAACTATCCCTATATGTCGCTTGGTCCCAGAGGAGGTTCAATTTCTCCCTCCAGGGTGCCTCCCTCTCCAAGAAACTCAGAAACCCATATGTCTTCTCTCATAGTCAAAAGCTATAAAAAGTATTTTTCTTTCTGAAGGTCTTACCAAATCTACTCCTCATGAATGTACAGAGAGGTCATCATTCTCTACCATGATTTATATTCATGTAATTGAAATTAAAATAAGACACATCACTAAAAGTTGGGCTTCATATAGAATCAAATCCCCAAGAAGTTCTGAGTAGTGATTCTTTGTGGTAGCAAAAATATTAAATGAAAAATTAAAGATGGGGTAAATTTTTCTTATTTCCAGTTGAGGGAAAGCTGAACTAGCCATATTTGAAGGAATTTTATTATGCTATATGCTACCCAAGTGGTTGAGGGCATCAAAACAGAGGATAACAATACTGTAGTTAATGAGATAAGTGAACCTAGAGAAAACACTTAGTCTAACCTTCACATTTTGTACACAAGGAAATTGAGAACCAAAAACTGTAACTTGCCCAGGAACACAAGAATAGTGGCAAAAATGATTTGATTTGAACTAATGTCTTAAAAATTCAAGTTCAGTGTCTTTGTTCAGTGTCAGAAAAACCTGAGCATATAAGTCCTCATTCTGAAAAACAGAAACTATGAGAAAGTCACTTAATTTCTCCTGGCCTCATTTTCTTCATATATAAATTATGAAAGTTGGACAAATATATAATGTATGGTGTAACCTTTAGGGCATAATATCAAACCCCAAACTTCCTAACAGTTCCAACCTGGTAGTCAGACATTTGTGTGGTTTCTCTGTTCAAAATTTCCCAGTTTCCTATTTTAAATATTTACATATGTTAAATTATGTTTGTGAGCCTTTGTACCTAATGGGGTGAGGCTCTGATGATAATTTATCAAGGAAGTACGTCAAAAAAAATTTTAATATTTGCCCAGTTCTCATCATGAATCACCAAAGAAGTCTCCTAGAGCCCCATCACTGTTCAATGGGCTTTAGCTCGATAAGGATTACATTCCATTAAATTGAATTTTTTCCAATGTGTTCGGGGAAGGGAAAGATATTAGAGGACTTCCAAAAGGGAACTCAATGAAAAACATTTAAAATATTCATATTTTTCAATTGCTCCCTTCTACTTAAACTCTGGCTCCAGCTTTCTTCATTATCATCTTACCAGTAATTAAGTTACCTGGGGATTATCAAGAAATAATAAAGTGCTATGGCGGGGAAAATTAGTTTAGTCTATAAAACATTTGCTAAAATTATTGTGAGAACAAAAGGGAAAAAGGAAACAATATATAAGACATATTTAAACATCCTGAGATTCCATAAACATCTTCCTAGAGGATCAACTCATTCTTCTGAGTAGCAAATGTACTCAGAATAACATCTTTCCCCTTGTGTGCTTTCTGCTAGGGGCCCTTAAAAATAGTTTTCAGGGCATATGGACATGTTTATATAACTTACCTTGAGTCAGAGGATTGTGGATGTGTTGTTTTGTTTCATTTTGATGAAGGTTGAGGAGATTACAGAAAGTATGAATCTTCATTGTTAGATTGACTGTCCAAAAAGTAATTTCTTCTTGAAAGAAACACAATTAAAAGTAGGTCACTAAATGTGGACCCAGGGTATCATCATTCATTTCTGATTTCAGAATGAGTCCCTGAATTCAGAATCTTAGATAGCAGAGTGTTGTTAATTCATTCCTGAAAGTTCAAAGATTCAAAAGGAGGGAAATACTTTTTTTTGAGAACTTGATCCCTGCAAACCATGAAAAGGCATTATAGGGACAGAAAAAACGTTATGATTCAGAGGTGCAATGGATGATAGAAATCATATATTTTCCACTCCATCTATCTGATTTTTAGGGGAAGAATTTGAGTAATAGAGAAGTGGTGCCATTCCATTCACTATAATAGTGACACAAAGTCACTCCCACTTCCCTCTATTTCCCCTGTTGGATATTCAAGGGAGAACTGTCAAGAATCTCAAGATGGTGTACACAATGGAGAGTAGGTAGAACCTTTTACTCTTATCATCTAGTGAGGTGGTCTAGTTCTTAATTTTATGGACAATCATTTTTAACACATTAATATAATTTTATAATATTTGCTTTCTAACATTTTGAAATTCATGCTTTATCTCCCCCTCCCCCCTCCTGCCTCCCCAAGAAGGCAAGCAATATAACTTAGGGTTGTATTATCATACATATTATCATATTTTATACTTCCATGTTCATCATGTTGTGAAAGAAGACACATATTGCCTACACTACAGAAAAGTCCATGGAGGAAATAAAGTAAAGAATGTTATGTTTCAATTTTCATTCAGCCTATATCTGTTACTTTTTTTGTCATGAATTTCTTGGAGTTGTCCTAGAACACTGTGTTATTGATAATAGTTGTCATTCACAATTGGTCATCATACATTATTGCTGTTACCACATACAATATTCTGATTCTCCTCACTTCACTTTGCTTCACTCCATATGTCTTTCTAGATTTGTATGTTTTAGGGTCTTTTTGTATGTATGTATGTATGTGTGTGATCATATTTTTTGTCATTTCTTATGGCATGATAGTATACTGTTACAAGCATATACCACAACCTGTTCAGCCATTCCCCAAATGATGGACTTCCCTTCAGTTTCCAGTTCTTTGTTGGAGAACTGTTATACATATTTTCGCATAAGTAGGTCCTTTTCCTCTATCTTTAATCTCTTTGGGATACTGACACAGTAGTGGTATTGCTCAGTCAAAGGATATATATGCATATTTTGATGTCCTTTTGGTTATGGTTCCAGATTTCTCTCCAGAATAGTTGTATTGGTTCACAGCTCCACCAATACTGTCAACTATTGTCACAATTTTTCCATATCCCCTCCAACATTAATCCTTTTTGCTTTTTGTCAATCATGTTCCAGTCTGGTAGGAATGAGGTGGGTACCTCAGAGTTTGTATTTTTCTAATCAATGGTGATTTGGAACATTTTTTGCATAACTAAAGATAATTTTAATTTCTTCATCTGAGAATTGCCTGTTCATATCCTTTGACCATTTGTCATTTGGGAAATACTTTTCATTATCATGAATATGGCATAGTTCTCTTTATAATTGAAAAATGAAGCCTTTGTCAGAGACTTGTTATAAAGATCTTTCCCAAATTAGTGGTAAGATAGATTTCTTTCTGAGTATGGATATTTTTCCCACTTTGTGCCAATTCTGATGAAAGTAAGGTTTAGGCATTGTCTGCCACCCCCACGTGCATCTTCCTTTCCACTCTATTGATTCCTACACACCTCCTCGTGTGATGTAATATATACACATATATTCACATATAAACATATTTTATGTAAATATATATCTGTATGTGGGTCTATGTGTATGTATGTAAGAATGAATATTTTCTGTCTTCAGGATGGAATGCAAATTTCTCATCTTGCCATATTCATCCTATATCGTATGGCTCTAGGCTACTTTATTTAAGCTATTGCTAATAATTCCACATATCCATACTTTAGACACTGTGTGGTCCAGCCAAACTGACTTCCACATACTATCTCCTGCTTCACCTTCTCCATTGGCACATAGACTATCCCTCAGAACTGGAAATGACTCCATTCTATCCATCCTCTTCTTAAAAGAGTTCTTAGCTTCTTCTATGGTTCAGCTCAGATACTGCTTCATAGTGGAAGCCTTCCTTTAGGATTTTTCATTTTGCCTTTGCATCACCCTGCTCCAAAGCACAACTGGACACAATAGATGCTTCATAAATGATGAATTAGCTTGAATTGAAATTCTCAACAGCATAGGCACACACAGATAACATGTTTCACCACACACACACACACACACACATCATCTTGTACAAAATACTCAGCAGTCAGCTGTGTAACCTCTCAGGGCTGCTGTCAGAATCTAGAATGGAAAATAGGCTGCCCTATTAAAGCACATGCCTTGATGGGAGAGGGCAGCTTCTTAAACTGTTAGTATGCTAATGCTATTCGTCAAAAGAAATGCAGCTCCCTGCAGAGGGTTTTGGTCACACCCTGATCCTTATGTGTAAATTGAAGACAGTTGGCTTTACTCTTCTGTGATTCCTGTGATGGATTGGTTTTTCTGTTTCTGTGACAGGGCTTCACTGGAAGGAGGAACAAACTCTGCAGCCAAATTGCTAACAATGTAATTATGATTTTATGATTGTACCGTGCCTTCAGATCTATAGCTCAGTTTTCTATTAGCACATTACTTAAGTGAGACAGTGTGAAAACAATTGAGTGTTGGATGGGCCAACTGAATATCCACCTGGATTTTTTTTAACTGTCTGATTTCTTATATTCAAAATTTCAGAGCAAAGTAGAGTGAGCAAGAGGGTTGCAATTCTTTTCTTCAGCAAGTGTCTTTTTCAACATATCAAGTGGTAACATCCCCTGAAATGAGAATCCCTGTTTTTCATTAACATTAATAGGATAGACATGCTCTCACCAAGAGGTAAATATACCTATTAGCGTTAAGAACATGAGCAGGATTCACTGGCAATTTTACCCAGGTTACTATCATTTTTTTAATGTCAAGAAAGCCCAACTAATACTGAAATTGATGGGTTTTAATTTAAAGGAAAATTAAGAAAGTTGACAATAATTCATCTCAGGCTTGTCATATTTTTTCCTAGAGCTGTGAAAAGATGCCTTGCAGTTATGAGGTAATGAAAAAAACACATATATGTAATATGTAAAAATATGTACATATGCATAATATACATATATCTCTGTCTGTCTATCTATCTATCTATCTATCTATCTATCTATCTATCTATCTATCTATCTGTCTTTCATATCACTACTTCCCATGGAAAAGTTTAGGGAAAGGATGAGGAGGGGGGATAATTTAGGAAAAGAACAAAAACAAAATAACCCTTCAAACCACAGGCTGCAAAGTCCCAGGGGTTAGAATGTGTTCACTCCCATCACATCTCCACCTGAGTTTGTCTTCTTCAAAATACTGCTCAAATAACATTTTTAACAAGTTTCTTCTTTCCTTCTTCCTTTCTTTTTCTTTTGTATCATGGACTTCTTCAGTAGTCCTCTAAATCTATTTTATAACAATATTTTTTAAACCCTTACCTCCCATCTTTAAATGATTACTGTGTGTTGGTTCTAAGGGTCAGGCAATGAGGGTCAAGTGACTTGCCCAGGATCACACAGAAGTGTCTGAGGTCAGATTTGAACCCAGGACCTGTGATAATTAGATTAAGTCTACACTGCCTATCTTTAGATTTAATCACTTAAGGTGAAAGTAACTCCAATCTTGGGAGGTCCTAACCCACATGTGCTGGAGAGAGTAACGAATCAAAATCAAGTGACCCTCCCCCAGGTGGTCTATGAGAATTGTCTATTGTGATTGGACATGCAAATTAGGAGGGAGGCACAGGAAGAGATGCATAAGTGACCCCTTTAAAAAGAGGAAGTTGAGTGAGTGGGAGGTATTTTTTTTTTTCGATTGAAGAGGGCATCTGGTGATGTGCTGTGTTTTTGTGAAGGGGACCTGAGGGAGGTTCCCTGATTCGTGACTGAGACTGTTCCACCTGGTGAGTTTAAAGACTGAATCCTCCTGAAATTCTGTTAAGAAACTTCTTTTTATAGACTCTGTGAATGAAGTTTGCTCTATTCACCTCCGGGCCTCAGGCCCTTTAACCCTTGGATGAAGGTTAAGATCTACCTGGATTAATTAGTAGGATAGATTCTTATTTCCTTACTTTTTCTTTCTTCCCACGTAAATAAACTTCTATAAAAGTCAATTTTGATTTGAGATTATTTTTACTTGAGGATTGTTAATAGTTCAATCCTCTGGTGACCATCTTTTAATATATTGAACCCATAAAACCCCTTTTTCACCATTATAAACCTCCCTTCTCTGGACATGGCTCTCAATCCACTGAGCCATCCAGCTGCCCCATATCACAATATTTTCAAAGTGAGTAAAATAAAATGCTTAATACTCTGATAGGAACTAGTTATATTGTAACATAATTATCACAATATTTAAAAGAAGTTCCTGACTTTGGGGTTAAAATGGCAGCAGAATAGAAGCAGCTTGCTTAACCTCTCCTAACCCACACATACAGGACTCTTCAAGAAGACACAAAAACAAATCCAGATGAACGAAGGGACCCTACAACAGGATGCAGCATTGAAGGTACATGGGATTGAGGCATTTCCGTGCTATAAGGGGTGAAACAACTCTCACTAAAACTCGAGCTGAGCAACCCCCTACCCTCACACCACCTACAGTACCAAATCCAGTGGACAAGAGCTAGAGCGAGCTTGGGGCACCCATTAAGTCCTTGGCAGTTACCTGGGGTTACCAGGGCCTGCTCCTGAAAGCAGCAAGACTTAAGACCCCAAGAGGCTAAAGAACACATGGACTTTGAACATAGACCCTGAGCGCAGGTGCGGACTCAAGCGAGGACACAGATCCCGAGCCCAGGCAAGGGCGTGGACCTTGGGTGGGGACCCAGTGCAGAGGGGTTCACAACTGTGAAAGCAGTGCCCTGGGACTGTTAAAGGAGCTTTGGACAGAGAAACAAGCAAGGGGACCACCAGGAGGCTTGACCTTGAGAACAACTAGACCTGTGACCTCAGGAGCCTAAAGAACTCAGACAGACCCTGGGTGTGAGAATAAACCTGAAAGGGCATGTGGCTCACAATGGCAAGCCATCCACAGGAACCCCAAAAGAGAAAGATCAGCAAGAAGAAATTTGTAACACTCGACAACTTTTATACAGAGAAAATCCAGACCACAGAGCAAACAGAAGAGGAGAACAAACAAATAATCATATGCAAACCTTCCCCAAATAATGAAAACTGGTCACAAGCTCTTGAAGAGTTCAAACCTGAGATGATAAGAAAGATGGAAGAGATTTGGCAAGAGAAGTGGGACATAAATCAAAAGGAAATAAGCAGGTTAGAAGACAGAAGTGAAATGGTAAGCAAATTGGAAACCAAAATCTGGCAAGAAAATAGCAGTTTATGAGGCATAATTTCTCAATTGGAAAATGAGGCAAGTAAATTGAAGATCAGAAATGACCAGATTGAAAAGGAAAACCAGACTCTAATGCCTAGAACTGAGCAATTAGAAGCTAATGATCTCTCAAGACAGTAAGAGAAAATAAAGCAAAGTCAAAAGACTGATAAAATAGAAGGAAACATGAAATATCTCAATGAGAAAGTGACAGATCAAGAAAACAGGACTAGAAGAGACAATTTGAGAAAAACTGGTCTCCCTGAAAAAGCAGAAATTAATAGAAATTTGGACTCCATACTAAAAGAAATTATTCAGAAAACTGCCCTGAAGTTCTACAACAAGAGGGCAATATAGACATTGAAAGGATCCATAGATCACCCTCTACACTAGACCCTGAAAAGACAACCCCCAGAAATATATAATAGCCAAATTCAAGAGCTTCCAGGTAAAAGAAAAAAAATTTACAAGAAGCCAGAAAGAGACAATTCAGATATCAAGGAGCACCAATCAGAATCACACAGTATCTGGCAGCCTCCATGCTGAAAGAGCTCAAGGCTTGGAATATGATATTCAGAAAGGCAAGAGAACCAGGTCTACAACCAAGGATCACCTACCCATCAAAACTGAATATATACTTCCAGGGGAAAGTTTGGGCATTAAACAAGATAGAAGATTTCCAAGTATTTGCACAGAAAAGACCAAGACTAAATGGAATGTTCAATATCCAACCACAAAAATAAAGAGAAAAATGAAAAGGTAAATAAGAAACAGAAGGGAAAGAAAAAAACTCTAATTTTTAAAATTGCCTCTTTAAGGGCTTCAATAAGATCTAATTATTTGTATTCCTATGTGGAGAAATGTTATGTTTAATTCTCTGTAGTGAACTCTATTCACTATTTAGTATTCACTATTATAGTAATTAGAAGAATTATTCATAGGGAGACACTGGAGTACTAAATGATCTAAGATGATATGGGGAATGATAAAGGGGGGGGGGAGTAAATAGTAGAGGACACCAAGAGAAATTTGAATGAATAAAAAAAAATAGGATAATCTATTACACACAAAGAGGGCATGGGAAGGGGAGGGGATGAATACTATTATAAGAAGGATAGGAAAAGAGCATTAAGAGGTAATATTTAAACCTTACTCTCAGTGGAATTAACCCTGAGAGGGAAGAGTAGCTATATCCATTGGGATATAAAACTATCTAACCCTACTGAGAAAGTCAGAAGGAATAAACCAAGGGGAACAGGGAGTGGGGAAGTCAAAAAAGGGAGAGGAGAAGAAGGGGGGGCGAATTCATTAGACCTTAAAAATAAAAAGAGGAGAATAATAAGGGAGGGGGAAGAAAGGGAAGTAAATCAAGGGAGGGGACAAGGGTTATTGGCTTAAAGAAAACCACTGGTTTAAAAGGAAATAGCGTAAGAAGAAGGGGTAGAATTAGGAGAGCATACCAAAATGTCAGAGAATGCACAACTAATAATTATAACTCTGAATGTGAATGGGATGAACTCGCCCATAAAACAGAAGCAAATAGCAGAGTGCATTAGAAACCAAAATCCTACCATATGTTGTCTACAAGAAACACATATGAGGCGTGTGGACATACACAGGTTTAAGGGAAAGGGTTTGAGCAAAATCTTTTGGGCTTCAAATGTGAAAAAGAAGGCAGGAGTGGAGATCATGATTTCTGACAAAGCCAAAGTAAAAATAGATATGATAAAAAAAGACAGGGAAGGTAATTACATCCTGATAAAAGGCAGTATAGACAATGAGGAAATAACATTGCTCAATATGTATGCACCAAATGGCATAGAATCCAAATTCGTAAAGGAGAAACAGGCAGAGCTCAAGGAGGAAATAGATAGTAAAATCATATTAGTGGGAGATCTAAATATTCCTCTTTCAGATCTAGATAAATCAAACCAAAAAATAAATAAGAGGTAAGAGAGGTGAATAAAGCCTTAGAAAAATTAGATTTAATAGATATGTGGAGAAAAATAAATAGGGACAAAAAGAAATAAACCTTCTTTTCAGCTGTGCATGGTACATTCACAAAGATTGACAATGTAACAGGACATAGAAACTTTGCAAACAAATGCAAAAGAGCAAAAAATAATAAATGTAACTTTCTCAGATCATAATGAGATAAAAATAATAATTAGTAAGGACACCTAGACAGGCAAATCAAAAACTAATTGAAAATTAAATAATATGATTCTTCAAAACAGTTAGTCAAAGAAGAAATCATAGAAACACTAAACAATTTCATTGAAGAAAATGACAATGATGAGACATCCTACTAAACTCTATGGGATGCAGCTAAGGCAATAGCCAGGGGGAAATTTATATCCTTGAGAGCATATATTAACAAATTAGGGAGGTCAGAGATTAATGAATTGGGCATGCAACTTAAAAAACTAGAAAGCAAGCAAATTAAAAATCCCCAGATGAAAACTAAATTAGAAATACCAAAAATTAAGGGAAAAATTAATAAAACCAAAAGCAAAAGAACTATTGAATTAATAAATAAGACTAAAAGCTGGTATTTTGAAAAAACAGATAACATAAAGAAAGTACTGGTCAATCTAATAAATAAAAAAGGAAAGGAGAAAACCAAATTGACAGTATCAAAGATGAAAAGGGAGACCTCACCTCTAATGAAGGGGAAATTAAGACAATCATTAAAAACTATTTTGCTCAATTATATGGCAATAAATATAGCAATCTAGGTGAGATGGATGAATATTTATAAAAATATAAATTGCCTAGATTAACAGCAGAAGAAATAGAATACCTAAATAATCCCATATCAATAAAAGAAATTGAACAAGCCATCAAAGTACTCCCTAAGAAAAATTCGCAAGGGCCTGATGGATTCACAAGTGAATTCTATCAAACATTCAAAGAGCAATTAATCCCAATACTATACAAATTATTTGATATGATAAGCAAAGAAGGAGTCCTACCAAATTCCTTTTATGTCACAAATATTGTACTGATTCCAAAGCCAGGTAGATCAAAAACAGAGAAAGAAAACTACAGACCAATCTCCCTTAATGAACATAGATGCAAAAATATTAAATAGAATACTAGCAAAGAGACTCCAGCAAGAGATTAAGAGGATCATCCACCATGATCAGGTGGGATTTATACCAGGAATGCAAGGATGGTTCAACATTAGGAAAACCATCCACATAACTGACCATATCAACAATCTAACAAACAAAAATCACATGATTATCTCAATAGATACTGAAAAAGCCTTTGACAAAAATACAGCATCCATTCCTATTGAAAACACTGAAAAGTATAGGAATAGAAGGACCTTTCCTAAAAATAATAAACATTATATACCTAAAACCATTAACAAGCATTATATGCAATGGGGATAAATTAGAAACCCTCCCAATAAGATTAGGAGTGAAACAAGGATGCCCATTATCACCTTTATTATTCAACATAGTACTAGAAACACTAGCAATAGCAATTAGAGAAGAAAAAGAAATTGAAGGTATCAAAATAGGCAATGAGGAGACTAAGCTATCACTCTTTGCAGATGATATGATGGTCTACTTAAAAAATCCTAGAGAATCAACTAAGAAGCTGGTAGAAATAATCAACAACTTTAGCAAAGTTGCAGGATACAAAATAAGTGCACATAAATCATCAGCATTTCTATATATTTCCAACAAATCACAGCAGCAAGAGGTAGAAAGAGAAACACCATTTAAAATCACCCTAGACAATATAAAATACTTGGGAATCTATTTACCGAAACAAACAGAGGAATTATACTAAAACAACTACAAAACACTTCCAAACAATGAAAACTAGATCTAAACAATTGGAAAAACATTGATTGCTCATGGGTAGGATGAGCTAACATAATAATAAAACTGACCATTCTACCCAAATTAATTTACCTATTTAGTGCTATACCTATCAAACTATACTATAAAGCAGCAGCCATCAAAAAATATGGTACTGCCTAAGAGATAGAAGAGAGGAGCCGTGGAATAGACTTGGGGTAAGTGATGTCAGCAAGACAGTTTATGATAAATCCAAGGAGCCCAAACTTTTGGGACAAAAATCCACTCTTTTACAAAAATTGCTGGGAAATTTGGCAAACAATGTGGGAGAGATTAGGCTTAAATTACATCTTACACCCTACACCAAGATAAATTCAGAATGGGTGAATGACTTGAATATAAAGAGGGAAACTATAAATAAATTAAGTGAACACAGAATAATATACTTGTCAGATCTCTGGGAAAGAAAAGATTTTTAAAACCAAGCAAAAGTTAGAAAAAATTACAAAATGTAAAATAAATTATTTTGATTATATTAAATTAAAAAGCTTTTGTACAAACTGTAAGGATTAAAAACGATGAAGGCTGATATTATGAGGGAAATTAATATTTTATTTGGTCCCATTTTGACAGAATAAATCAGACCATGTGCCTGGCTATTTAAAAAATCCCGATTCCAGTACCTTCTCCCATCTTGTCAGTCTCATACACCAGAGAGAGTGAGCCTCAGCTCCACCCCTAAATTTAAGTCTCGCTCTACATTGGTTACCATTGTCTGTTGTTATCAAGTCAAAACCAGAAACCCATTGGATCAAGGAAAATGTAGTTTCAAAGTTCCCCACATGTCCACAGGAAGTTTGTAAAGTACTTTTAAATGGGATGTCCCTGAATTCCAAGCAACACAAAACATAAACAATGCAGCCAAAATCAGAAGGGAAACAACAAATTGGGAAAAAGTCTTTATAACAAAAAACTCTGACAGGGGTCCAATTACTCAAATATACAAGGAGTTAAATCAATCATATAAAAAAATCAAGCCATTCCCCAATTGATAAATGGGCAAGAGACATGAATAGACAATTTTCAGATAAAGAAATCAAAACTATCAATAAGCTCATGAGAAAGTGTTCTAAATCTCTAATAATTAGAGAAATGCAAATCAAAATAACTCTGACATGAGATGTTGGCCTATGCCTAATTTCTGCCTTATTATTTTCTAGTTTTTTCAACAATTTTTGTCAAATGGTGAGTTCTTCCAAAAGCTTGGATCTTTCTATTTGTCATTAAGGTCATTTACCATTGAAAATGTATGGTTGTTTATCATGAAAATTTAGTACTTAATCTATTTCATTGGTCCTTTGTTCTATTTCTCAATCAGTACCAGATTGTTTTGATTTTTGCCACTTTTTAATATTGTTTGAGAACTCATACGATTAAACTTCCTTTCTTCAATTTGTTTTCATTAATTCCCTTGGTATTCTAATCCTTTTGGTCTTCCAAATTATTTTTTAAAAATTTTCTGATTATTAATAAATGTTTAAATTAAAAAAATTTTTCCCAGTTCTACAAAATAATTTTTGGGTAGTTTGATGGCTATGGCATTGAATAAGTAAATTAAATTAGAATTGTCATTTTTATTCCTTTACTTATCCTCAAGGTATTACGAAATCTAGAAGAAACCTAAAAAGACTATCTAGGCCAATTCATTGATTCAAGATTAGGAAACTGAGACCGAGAGAGGGTAAAAGACTTTTCCAAAATCACACAACTATTTAGTAGTCAACATGGAAATGAAATACAGACACTCAGATTTGGAATCCAATGCTTTCCTCACTTGTTAGCCTAACCTAGTTTGCTATAGTTTTTCTTTCAAAAAAGAGTATGCTAGGGGGCAGCTGGGTAGCTCAATGGATTGAGAACCAGGCCTTAGAGATGGGAGGTCCTGGATTCAAATCTGGCCCCAGACACTTCCCAGCTGTGTGACCTTGGACAAATCATTTTACCCCCATTACCTAGCCCTTACCACTCTTCTGCCTTGGAACCAATACAAGTATTGGCTCCAAGACAGAAGGTAAGTTATTTTTATTTTTATTTTTTTTTTATTTTTAGAAAAATTTTCCAAGGTTACATGTTTCATGTTTTTACTTTCCCCTTCCCACCCCATGCCCCCCCTTATTCAATGTGCATATTCACTGGTTTTAACATGTGTCATCAATCAAGACTTATTTACATATTATTGATAGTTGCATTGGTGTGGTCCTTTCGGGTCTACATCCCCAGTAATGTCTGCATCAACCCAAGTATTCAAGCAGTTGTTTTTCGTCTGTTTTTCTTTTCCTGTAGTTCTTCCTCTGATTGTGGGTAGTTTTCTTTCCCTTAAATCCCTCAGAATTGTTCTGGGTCATTGCATTGCTGCTAGTACAGAAGTCAATTACATTCAATTTTACCACAGTGTATAAGAACATTGTTCTGGTAAACCAATAATTTTTAAGTTGTCTCTTCTAGATCTGTTCTTCAGATCTTTGGTTGAATCAATGAGGTGTTTTATATTGTCCTCAAATTTTCCATTTTTTAAATTTTGTTTAATATATTCTTGCTGCCTTGTGAAGTCATTTGCTTCTAGTTGTTGAGTTCTGTTTTTTAAAGACTGAATTTCATCTCTGGCTTTTTGGTCATCCTTCTCCTTCTATTCTGATTTTCTTTGTAGAACATCTTTTGCCTTCTTTGCTTCATTTTCAAGCTGGCCAATTCTGGATTTTAAGACTTTATTTTCTTGTTTTAGTTCATGTATTTCCTTTTTCAAATTGTCTTCAGCCTCTCTTGATTGCTTTTTGAGTTCCTAAAGTTGAATTTTGAGATCTTCAAAAGCCTGTGTCTTGTTCACTGGAACTACTTCCTCTTCTTCTATTTCTATTTCATTTGCTCTCTTTTTACTTCCTTGAAAGAAGATGTCAATTATCATTTCTTTTCTCTTTTTCTGTTGTTTACTCATATTTTTTCCTGCCTTTTTCTGCTAGTTTGAGCAGATGTATTGAATGGTCTTTGATGAAAGATCTTCCCCCAGATGGCAATGGAGATTTGTAGTTACTTTCTCTGCCCCCTGAAGACTTCAGATTTGTCCAATTGATGGGATTAATCCTGTATTGATTGGATTAATCTTATGCTTAGTCTGTCCTGAGGCTAAAACCTCTAGAGGAGGGAAAATAACAAACAAAAAAAAACCTTGGGGGGACAAGAAGGAGGGTATTTTTCCCTGAACTGAGCTGTCCAGCAGTGGGTCCCCCTGCTCTGTCCTTGTATTTGATCTGGTTTTCTTTCCTCTTGAAGCCCTTCATTCTCTATCTCGGCATGAGGAAGCCAAGCTGTCTGAGGTCTGAGGTTTGGCTCTCTCTAAGTCACTACCTTCTGGGTGTTTTTGCTGTTCTTCTTTCATTTTCTCCTCCAGTCACCTCTCCAGTGCCTGTGTTTAACTCCCCGAGTAGTTGCCAGCAAGGCCCTCTCTCTGCACCTGTGTGTCCACCCACCTTGAGATTTCTCAGATCACTGGAGACTCCACACAGCAAATGGGGGAGGCGTCCTGGGATTCCCCTCCTAAGCCTTCAGAACCAACAGTTCAAGAATTGAAGCCTTTTTCTTGGTGTACCTCTTTAGCTGTGCTGCAATAGGGCTCCCATTGCTCTGTCTTGTTATTAGATTTGGTCCTCTTTCTTCTCGAAGCACATTGTTTTCTATCTCAGTGTGTAAGGGTAATGAGGTTTTAAGATTTGCTCTGTCTGAGCTGCCATCTTCCCAGAATCACATGATTATCTCAATAGATGCTGAAAAAGCCTTTGACAAAATACAACATCCATTCCTACCTAAAACACTAGAAAGTATAGGAATAGAAGGACCTTTCCTAAAAAAAAAAATAAACAGTATACATCTAAAATCATCAACAAGCATCATATGCAATGGGGATAAATTAGAAGTCTTCCAAATAAGATCAAGAATGAAACAAGGATGCCCATTATCACCTCTATTATTTAACATTGTACTAGAAACACTAGCAGTAGCAATTAGAGAAGAAAAAGAAATTGAAGGTATCAAAATAGGCAATGAGGAGACTAAGCTATCACTCTTTGCAGATGATATGATGGTATACTTAAAAAATCCTAGAGAATCAACTAAAAAGCTAGTGGAAATAATCAACAACTTTAGCAAAGTTGCAGGATACAAAATAAATGCACATAAATCATCAGCATTTCTATATATTTCCAATACATCACAGCAGCAAATCACCCTAGACAATATAAAATACTTGGGAATCTATTTACCGAAACAAACAGAGGAATTATACTAAAACAACTACAAAACACTTTCCAAACAATTAAAACTAGATCTAAACAATTGGAAAAACATTGATTGCTCATGGGTAGGATGAGCTAACATAATAAAAATGACCAGTCTACCCAAATCAATTTACTTATTTAGTGCCATAGCTATCAAACTACCAAAAACTTTTTTACTGATTTAGAAAAAAACTATAACAAAATTTATTTGGAAAAACAAAAGATCAAGAATATCAAGGGAAATAATGAAAAAAAAACTTGAAGGAAGGTGACCTAGCAGTACCAGATATTAAACTGTACTATAAAGCAGTAATCATCAAAATGATATTGTACTGGCTAAGAGGCAAAAGGATCAATGGAATTGATTTGCGGTAAGTGATGTCAGCAAGACTGTCTATGATAAACCCAAAGAGCCCAATTTTGGGACAAAAATCCACTATTTGACAAAAACTCCTAGGAAAATTGGAAAACAATATGGGAAAGAATAAGTTTAGATCTAATCTTACGCCCAACACCGTGATAAATTCAGAAGGTAAGGGTTTTAAAAAACAAAACAAAACAGAATATGCTCCTAGCTGGCCAGCTGAATCAGGAACACTGAATTTTCTTCAAAGATCGGGTAATTGCTGCCTGAATTGACCCTAGGAATACCCCATTATCTCTCATATCTTGTCTGAAATTTCCTAGAATTCAAATCAAACTGGTAGTTGACCAATACTGCCCGCATTTAAAGGTACCTAGTATTTTGGCTCCATTTCCATTCATAAATTATCCAGCATTCCAAGTGTTTCCACCCCATTACCTACTCTAACATCAAAACATCTCAGTCCAAGGTCAATGTTCTGTAATGCTTTTTGAGAGAAGACAGAAAATAGTAATGCTTTCCTTCACTTTTCCAGGCTGTTTTCTTAAATATCTATCATACTGCACTTATATCTTTACTAAAAAAATAGAGGGAAAAATGAGTGAAGCAAAGAAAAAATACATAGATTTTTTCCCTATAGAGAAAATTATAAAATGTTGTGCCTCCACTTAATTCTAAATTACCAAAACTTATATAAACCTCTAACTTTTCATTTTTTTTATTTTATTATTTTTTATTTAGAATATTTTTCCATGGTTACATGATTCATGATTCTAGCCCCCGCTTCCCCCCTCCCATCCTGGAGCAGACACACAGTTCTACCGGGTTATATATGTATCATTGCTCAAAACCTACTTCCATATTATTCATATTTTCAGTGTGGGGATCTTTTAACATCAAAATTCTAATCATATACCTGTCGATCTACATGATTGATCAGATGTTTTTGTTCTGCATTTCTGCTCTCAAGTTCTTTTTATAGATGTGGATACCATACTTTCTCACAAGTTCCTCTGGATTTGTCCTGAGTCATTGCATTGCTACTAATAGAAAAGTCTATTACGTTCAATGGTGCCATAATGTATCAGTCTGTGTGTAAAATGTTCTCCTGTTTCTGCTCCTTTCATTCTGCACCAATTCCTGGAGGTCTTCCCAATTCACATGGAATTCTTCCAGTTCATCATTCCTTTCAGCACAATAATATTCCATCACCAACAAATCCCACACTTTGTTCAGCCATTCCCCAATCTTAGGACATCCTCTCATTTTCCACTTTTTTGCCACCACAAAGAGTGCAGCTATAAATGTTTTTGTACAAATATTTTTCATTATTATCTCTTTGGAGTACAAATCCTGCAGTGTTATGGCTGGGTCAAAGGGTAGGCATTCTTTTAAAATCCTTTGCACATAGTTCCAAATTGACCTCCGGAATGGTTGGATCAATTCACAACTCCACCAGCAGTGTATTAGTATTCCAATTTTGTCACATTCCCTCCAACATTTGTTACTTTTCTTTGCTGCCATATTGACCAGTCCACTAGGTGTAAAAAGGTACCTCAGATTTGTTTTAATTTGCATTTCTCTAATCAGGAGGAATTTAGAATACTTTTTCATGTGCTTATTGATAGTGTAGATTCCTTCATTTGAAACCTGCCTATTTGTATCCCTTGACCATTTGTCATTTGTCATTCATTGGGGAATGGCTTATTTTTTTTGCAAATTTGATTTAGTTCCTTATATATTTGGGAAGTTAAACCTTTCTCAGAGAGCTTTGTTATAAAAATGTTCTCCCAGTTTGTTACTTTCCTTCTAATTTTGGTTACATTGGTTTTGTATGTACAAAACCTTTTAAATTTGATATGGTCAAAGTAATTCATTTTATATTTTGCAACGTTGTTTATATCTTGCTTGGTCTTAAATTCCTTTCTTTACAAAAGATCTGACAAGTATACAATTCTATATTCACCTAATTTGTTTCTTATTTTATTTTTATATTTAAGTTGTTTATCCATTTTGAATTTATTTTGGTATAGGGTGTAAGATGTTGCTATAAACATAATTTTTGCCATACTGTTTTCTAAATTTTGCACCAGTTTTTGTCAACTAGTGAGTTCTTGTCCCAAAACCTAAGATCTTTGGGTTTATCGAACACTAGCTTACTGAGATCATTTACCCCTAGTCTGTTCCATTGATTTATCCTTCGGTCTCTTAGCCCGTACCATATTGTTTTTTTTTTTTTATTTTAAAATTTTTATTTAATTAATTGATGTAGAACATTTTCTCATGGTTATAGGATTCATGTTATATCCCTCCCATCTTCCCACGCCCTCCCATAGCCTATGCACAATTCCACTGGGTTTTACATATGTCGTTGATTCAAGACCTATTTCTATATTGTTGATATTTGCGTTAGGGTGCTCATTTTGAGTCAGTATTTCTAATTATATCCCCATCCTCACAAGTGACCAGGCAGTTGATTTTCTTCTGTGTTTCTACTCCCACAGTTCTTCCTCTAAATGTGGATAGTGTACTTTCTCATATGTCCCTCATAGTTTTTCTTTCTCATAGTCCCTCCTGGATCATTGCATTGTTGCTAATAGAGAAGTCCATTACATTCGATTTTACCACAGTGTATCCATCTCTATGTATAATGTTCTTCCGGTTCTGCTCCTTTCACTCTGCATCAGTTCCTGGAGGTTGTTTCAGTACACATGGAATTCCTCCAGTTCATTATTCATTTGACCACAATAGTATTCCCAAACCATCACAAATACCACAATTTGTTCAGCCATTCCCCAATTGAAGGGCATACACTCGTTTTCCAGTTTTTTGCCACCAAAAAGAGCACAGCTATAAATATTTATGTACAAGTCTTTTTCCTTATGATCTCTTTGGGGTATTAACCCAGCAGTGGTATGGCTGGATCAAAGGGCATTTATTCTTTTAAAGCCCTTTAGGCATAGTTCAAAATTGCCCTCCAGAATGGTTGGATCAATTCAAAACTCCACCAGCATTGCATTAATGTCCCAATTTTGCCACATGCCCTTCAACATTTATTACTTTCCTTTGCTTTCATTTTAGCCAATCTGTTAGGTGTAAGGTGGTACCTCGGTGTTGTTTTGATTTGCATTTCTCTAATTATTAGAGATTTAGAGCACTTTTTCATGTGCTTATTGATATTTTTTATTTCTTTATCTGAAAATTGGCTATTCATGTCCCTTGCCCATTTATGGATTGGGGAGTGACTTGATTTCTTTGTACAATTGATTTAGCTCCTTATTATTGTGAGTAATTAGACCTTTGTCAGAGGTTTTTGTTATAAATATTTTCCCCAGTTTTCTGCTTCCCTTCTAATTTTGGTTGCATTGGTTTTGTTTGTACAAAAACTTTTTAATTTAATGTAATCAAAATTATTTATTGTACATTTTGTAATTTTCTCTGTCTCTTGCTTAGTCTTTAAATCTTTCCTTTCCCAAAGATCTAACAAATATACTATTCCGTGTTAACCTAATTTGCTTATAGTTTCCTTCTTTATATTCAAGTCATTCACACATTCTGAATTTATCTTGGTGTAGGGTGTGAGATGTTGATCTACCTCCAATCTCTCCCATATTTTCCAATTTTCCAAGAAGTTTTTGTCAAATAGTGGATTTTTGCCCCAAAAGCTGGGCTCTTTGGATTTATCATAGACTGTCTTACTGAGGTCACTTACCCCAAGTTTATTCCACTGATCCTCCCTTCTATCTTTTAGCCAGTACCATATTGTATTGATGACCACTGCTTTATAGTATAGTTTAAAATCTGGTACTGCTAAGCCCCCATCCTTCACATTTTTTCATTATTTTTCTTGATATTCCTGATCTTTTTTCTTCCGTATAAACTTTCTTATGATATTTTTCTAATTTTATAACAAAGTTATTTTGATAATTTGATAGGTATGGCACTGAATAAGTAAATATATGTCAGTAGGACTGTCATTTTTATATTAGCACATCCTAACCAGGAGCAATTAATATTTTTGCTATTATTTAGGTTTAGTTTTATTTGTGTGAAAAGTGTTTTGTAGTTATGTTCATATAATATCTGTGTTTGTGTTGGCAGATAAATTCCTAAATATTTTATATTTTCTATAGTGATTTTAAATAGAGTTTCCCTTTCTAACTCCTGCTGCTGAGTTGTGTTGGAAATATATAGAGATACTGATTATTTATGTGGGTTTATTTTGTATCCTATAACTTTATTAAAGTTGTTGATTATTTTCACAAGCTTTTTAGTTGATTCTCTAGGATTCTTTAAGTAAACCATTGTATCATTTGAAAAGAGTAATAGTTTAGTCTCTTCGTTACCTACATTAATCCAAATTTCTTTTTCTTCTCTACTTGTTACCGAAAGCTTTTCTAGGTCAATTTTAAATAACAGAAATGATAATGGACATCTTTTCTTCACTCCTGATTTTGTTGGGAAGACTTCTAACTTGTCACCATTGCAGATTACATTTGCTGATGGTTTTAAATATATACTGTTTATTATTTTGAGGAATGGCCCTTCTATTCCTATACTTTCTAATCTTTTGAATAGTATTGTGTTTTGTATTTTGTCAAAGGCTTTTTGTGCATCTATTGAGATAATCATGTGATTTTTGTTGGTTTGATTGTTGATACTGACAATTATGTGAATGTTTTTCTTAATATTAAACCATCCTTGTACTTCTGGTATAAATCCAACCTGTTCATCATGAATAATCCTCATGATAACTTTTGGAGTCTTTTTGCTAGTGTTTTATTTAAGATTTTTGCATCTATATTCATTGAAGAGATTGTTCTTTTTATATTTTTGGTCTGCTTGGCTTTGGAATCAGTACCATATTTGTGTCATGAACAGAATTTGGTAAAACTCCTTCTTTTTGTATTGTATTGGGATTAGTTGTTATTTAAATGTTTGATACAATTCACTTGTGAATCCATCTGGCCCTAAGGATTTTTTCTTAGGAAGTTTCTTGAAGACTTTTTCAATTTCTTTTTTGAGATGGGATTATTTAAGTATTCAATTTCCTTTTTTGTTAATCCAGACAATTTATATTCTTTAAATATTCACACCTGTCCCCTACATTGTCATGTTACTGCCATATAATTGGGGAAAATAGTTCTTAATAATTACCTTAATTTCCTTTTCTTTTGAAGTGAGATCACCCTTTTCATCTTTGATATTATTAATTTGATTCTCTAATTTTTTTAAATTAAATTTACCAGTATTTTATCTATTTTGTATTTTTCAAAGTATCAGTTTCTATTCTTATTTACTAGTTCAATAGTTTTTTTATTCAATTTTATTAATTTCTCCTTTAATTTTTTAGGATTTACAATTTAATTTTCATCTGGGGATTTTTAATTTGTTCTTTTTCTGATTTCTTAAGTTGCAATCTCAATTCTTGCTCTTTGCCCTCTCTATTTTGTTGGTATAGGCACTCAGTGTTATAAATTTTCCCCTGAGCACTGCTTTGGTGGTATCCCACAGGTTTTGATATGATGTCTCCTCATTGTAATTCTCTTTAATGAAGTCCATAATTGTTTCTATGATTTCTTCTTTGACCTACCAGTTTTGAAGAACTTGATTATTTAGTTTCCTATTAACTTTACTTTTGCCTTTCTATGGACCCTATTTAATTATAATTTTTATCACATTATGATCTGAAAAAGTTGCATCTATTATTTCTGCTTTTCTGTATTTGTTTGCAATATTTCTATGCCTTGGAATATGGTTTACCTTCATACCTTTATATATATATATACCATGTACTATTGAGAAGAAGGTATATTCCTTTTTATCCTCATTCAATATACTCTAGATATCTATCAGCTAAGTTTTCTAGCATTTCATTTACTTCCTTTACTTCTTTCTTATTTATTTTTTGGTTTGATTTATCTAGTTCTAAAAGGGGAAGGTTGAGATCCCCCACTATTATGGTCTTGCTATATATTTCCTCCTTGAGCTCCTTTAATTTTTCCTTTAGAAATCTAGATACTATGCCATTTGGTGCATAAATGTTTAGTGATAATATTACTTTATTGTTGATAGTACCTTTTAGCAAAATGTAATTTTCTTCCTTATCTCTTAATCAGATTAATTTCTACTTTGACTTTGCCTGGTATCAAGATTGCTACTCCTGCTTTTCTTACTTTAGATGATGCATAGTAAATTCTGCTCCAGCCTTTTACCTTGAATCCCAAATGTGTTTCTTATAAACAACATATAGCAGGATTCTGTTTTTTTAATTCATACTTCTATCCATTTCTGTTTAAAGGGTTAGTTCATTCCATCACATTCAGCATTATGATAACTGTGTATTGTCCTTCATCATATTATCCCCTTTAGATTCTGCTTTATTGCCTTTCCCTCTTTCCCTTCTCACTAGTGTTTTGATTTTTGTCACCCCCTACTTCTCCCTCCTTCCAATTACTATTCCATTCCCTTGTTCCCTTTCTACTTCTCTGTAGGGTGATGTAATTCTATACCCCACTGAGTATACTCATTTTTCCCTTTCTGAGTTAGTTACAAAGAGAGTAAAGTTTAAGCATTCCCCATCATCACCCCTCATCCTCCTCTCTTGATTTTTCATGCCTCTTTATGTCATATAATTTACCCCATTCTATCTCTCCCTTCCATTTTCTCTCAGTACAACTTACACTTTCAGCTCTTGATTGATTTTACATGTCATTCATATGCATACATATCAAATCATACATACATATTGTTCCATATCATCACATTTACATATACATCATATCATCATATATCATAAACATATCATCAAAATCAGTTTACTTCTCCTAATTTTTGAGTAAATTCCTTCTATCTTCTCTCCTACTAAGAGTAATTTTTGAGAATTATAGAAATCCTCTTTCTATGTAGACATATAAATATTTTAACCTAAATGAGTCCCTTAAATTTTCTCATTTTTATTTACCTTTTTGGGCTTCTCTTGTGTTTCCTGTTTGGACTTCAGATTTTTTGTTGAGGTTTGGCTTATTCCTCAAGAATGCTTGGAAATCTTCTGTCTTATTGAATGACCTTTTTTTTCCATGAAAGAATATACTCAGTTTTGCTGGACAGGCGACTCTAGGCTATCAGCCCAAATCTTTTGCCTTTCTGAATATAATATTCCATGCCTTTCGTTCCTTACTGTAAAAGCTATTAGGACCTGTGTGATCCTGACTGTAGCTCTATGGTATTTGAATGGTTTCTTCCTGGTTGCTTGAAGTATTTTTTTCTTTCGATTGGTGGCTCTTGAATTTAGCTATTACATTCCTGGAAGTTGTCAATTGAGGATTTCTTTCTGGAAGTGATCTGTGAATTCTTTCAATTTCAATTTTATTTACTTATTTGAGGATCTCTGGGAAGTTATCTTTGATAATTTCTTGTAACATAATGTCCAAGGTTTTTCATCACCATGACTTTCAGTTAGTCCATTAATTCTCAAATTGTCTCTCCTAAATCAGTTTTCTAGGTCAGTTTTTTTTTAATAAAATGTTTCATAGGGCAGCTGGGTAGCTCAGTGGAGTGAGAGTCAGGCCTAGAGACAGGAGGTCCTAGGTTCAAACCCGGCCTCAGCCACCCAGCTGTGTGACCCTGGGCAAGTCACTTGACTCCCATTGCCCACCCTTACCAATCTTCCACCTATGAGACAATACACCAAAGTACAAGGGTTTAAAAAATGTTTCATATTTTCCTCTTTTTTCGTTTCTTTGATTCTGCTTTATTTTTCTTGATTTCCCATGAAATCATTAGTTTCTAGATGGTTATCTGATTTTTAAGATCTGGTTTTCCTCTGTAAGTTTTTGGTTCTCTTTTTTCAATTGGTCCATTTCTTCTTGCATCACTTTAATTTCTCCTTGACTCACTTTCCTTTCTCCTTGCATCATCTTCATTTCTTCTTACTTACATCTAACCTCTTACTTTTTAAAGAATATAATTAAAATAATCCCCTCATATAGTACAAGGTGAAATATTTGGAAAGGCCTAATAGACACTGCTTTTCCAAGGATCTTGAACTGGAATGAACACAAGAGGTTATGCCTTCAACCCTCCTCACTTTACACACAGAAAACTATGAGCAATGCTGAGCAATTGACTTGCCCAGTATCACACAGAAACTTACTAATGATTCTAGCAATAGGGTTTTTTTTTCTGAATTTAGATTCTTTTCCTCTGTTCTTTTCACTATATTACTATTTATCCTTGAAATGAATTAAATTAAGTGATATGGAAACAGTAGTTACAGTTGATTTCATTTTCTGATTTCAGCATATAAACAGATTTATTTTTCAAAAGAAGTAGTAAAAGGGAGAAAAACTAAAACTTATGAAACACTTTAGAAATTGCTTATTATGTCTATATTATTTATGTGCATGTAAATAATATTATCTCAAGATGACATTAATATTATTTATCAAATTTCTCATAAATTATAATTCTAAATACATTAGTTGGTTTATTTTCATGTTATTTTTGGTTACATTGCAATTATTTTCTTCCTCTTCAAATGTATTTGACTGCATTGTTTTGTGACTTCTATTGCTGCTACCAATCCCTAAAAATAAAGATATTCACTAATATTTGTGTCTGAGGCCTCTTTACTTGGTGATTTGCCTGGTTTTCCTTTTTTAGGGTCAGAAATTCAAGAGACTGGTTAGCTACTAAATTGTCTGGGCCCCATGTTTCTTAAGTTGGGGCTCTTTAATGTACTTTTATAATTTTTATAATTGTGTTTTAATATAATTGCTTTCTTTTGTAATCCTATATATTTTATTTTGTTCACTTAAAATATCATTTTGAAAAGGGGAACTCAGTTTTTACCAAATTTTTACCAAATTGCCAAAGGGATCCATGACACAAAAAAGTCATGTATAGACTTCTGATTCACAATCAAGCTCTCTCCTCTCACTGAATGCACTTTGTGTTTCTTAAACTGTTATTGAGACTCCATAGTACAAAACACTGGCAGCAAACTTATATGGTAACTTCTCTTTAGATCAATGAGGTCAGACTCAAATATGGGGCTATTAACCGTACCTAATACTTAGAAAATCACACATTAACACTATGATCTATTGTATTTCTATTTATTAAAAAATACTAATTAATTTTAATATGATTCAAAACTTCTGGACTACTGTGTTTGACACATTTCATATAGATTAATTGTGTCTTTGAATCTCTAGCTCATTATTTTCAAATGATTACTAGAAAATGCTATCTATATATATTCCAGTGACACCTTATACTCAACCTGCCTAAAACTGAAATCATTCTTTAGGGTCTACCATTTTAATCCTTATTAGATTTCTTAGCTCCAGTAATTACATTACCATTCTTCTTCTACCTATCCTCCTTCTCAAGTCACTTAGGCTAAAAAATTTAGGGCTATATTTAACTGATATACTCTTATGCCTATTCTTTCAGATCATTCACCAAATCCTGTCAATTTTCTCTTTACCATGTCTCTAAAATTTCTTTTCCATCTCCATAGCCTCTGCTAAAGTTAAGGATATCATTATCCCTTATCAGAAATATTATAATTATCTTCTACACCTTTTTTCTTTGTTTCTGGACTATTTCTCCCTTCTACTCCATTTTTCTTTCAAAGTCAGAGTAATTTTCCTGCACATTAACCTGGTGATGACCACTCCCTTGTTCTCAAACTTTAATGGTTTCCCACAGTATGCAGAATGAAGTTCCAAATTTTTGGCATGGCATTCAAGACCATCTTTAATCAGGGCCCAAACTATATTACCAGCCCTGTTTTTCTACTGCTCCTTTTCAGGAAGTAATAAAATAATAACTTTCCACTATAGTTTTTCTTTGTTTACTTTTTATTTCTATGCTTTTGCGAATGCTGTTTTTTTTAAGCCTCGTATTCTTTTCCTTCCATTTGTGATTATTTAAATCATTATTCTATTGCACAACTCAACTATAAGTTATTAAATTCAATTTAATGCCACTAAAACAAAATATGAGATAATTTCTATGTTCCAGGCACCATATTTAGTGATATCAATTGCATTTGTACACCAATGGATCTCTTAGCTTATCCATGTATACAAGCAAGCTCTCCAGTGGTGTGTGGCACAAACCCATGCAAACCTGTCTGTCCTTTACAATTCTTATAGTAACTATCATTAATCTACTCAATCTTTTAGAGACCCTTCTCAAGTTATCCTGACAAGCTGAGAATGCTAATGGAGTCTGTAGCCTGCATCCATTATCTCTGACTTTTACCGTGTGACAAACTCACAGCTCATATTGTTTTTTATATATTTCATTGGTAGCATCCTTCACATCAGTTCCCCTTAGGAACCCCTGTTCTAATGCTTAGCCGTCATCTAACTTCCCTTTATACCTTTCTGCTGCCTTCATCTGAACTTTACCATTAATTGTTGTTCTCTTGTATAGTAAAGCTTCAGAAGAATGTGGACAGTAAAAAATATAAACCTTTGTTTGTGGGAGATGTTTGGAGACTTCAAAATAATTCCATAAATATACAATACAATTTAATCTTCTGATCATCTCTCCCTCTCAAAGCCTTTGTCAGTGCCTTTTAGCAGTTTCCATAAAATAAATACATATAAATACATGTGTACACAAATATACATATGCATGAGAACTGTAGGTGGTCTATTCAGCTGCATAACATCAAACTGACACTTCATCCACTTTTATTTTTCCTTCCTGGTTGTAAGTAGACCAAACTCTTCTGAATGATTAGGGATTTCATGGAGGATGTTCAACATGATTTCAAAACTTGATGAAATCAGTTTAATGTCATTCACAAATCAGAGCATTTTGAAGACTTTGCTACCCATGGAAAATTCCTCTTCAGCTTGGAAACTGTACCTGGTAAACAAGCAACTTCTTTTATATATAAAGCACAGGGTCAACCAAGTTATCTTTGTATTATTATTTCTTTCAAGAAATCTTGTATAATTTTAAGGTACCTTTTTGAAAGAGTTTGTGAGAGGGAAGATATCAAGATATGTTTGTTCTGCCAAAATAAATGCTTTAATTTATAGTCAAAAGTAGTAAGTACTTTTGAGTGAGTCTCATATTTTCTGCATCTTTCATACAGTCATACGATGATAAAGATATAGTACCCTGTGAAATATCAATTGTCAAATGTTCTCTACTAAAATCCTCATCAAGGAATCTTTCAGTGTGCCTACAGATTATTCTCAAAAATAAATTATATAGTAGGAAAATCAGACATAAACTTGGGTAATTATTGATATTATTGTGAGGTAATTGTAAAATCTGAAATATTTAATATTTTTGTTATATCTGCTTTCCCCTATTTGCTCTGAAAATTCAACTCCCAATACTTTCAAATTGCATTAATGGAAAAATATGGCATTTTTCTTACATTGTTTACAATAGAAAACATCCGTTCATGAAATACTTTGGGTCATGGAACTTTATGGCAGTTGGGTGAATATATGAACTTCTGCTCAGAAAAATGTTTTTAAATGCATTAAGTAAAATTCATTAATCATAAAGTAAACCAATAATGTTAAGAATACAGTTATTAACATTAAAAAGTATTTAGAGACCTCAGGCAAAAACCTCTGAAGAGAGTAGGAATATGATATAGACAGATCAGAATGGCATAAGATAAAAAATAATTGGGAAGATATACAGTCAGGCTAGGTACGAGAATGTGATCAAGAAGATATCACTTTTTCCTGGAGAGAGGTGAGGAAAAAATAGGGAAGACTTTATGGAAGAAGTAGTATCTTATTAGGACATTGTTGGAGAGATTTTTTTTTAAAATGAAGGTGAAGGTCCCAGAGTGAGTAAATGACAAAAAAAATGAAAGAAGATAAAACTTAAAAATGTAATCTTCAGAGATTTTTATTTTGAAAGGTACCAGCCTATTGCATGGAGCAATTAACCAATCAACTAAGACATTGAAGCAATTTTAGTAAATCTGAGGAAATATGATATCAGCCAAGATTCACTAATATTCAGAATTAACTTTTTTTAAACTCCCATCAGATTTTTTTTGTCTCTCCTAGAGTGATTACCATCTCCCTCCTTTTCGTATGAGTGTTTTGTATATAGAACCTTATAGTTCTCCCAGAATGTAAGACCCCTGAGGGGAAATATCAGGTTGTTATTCATTCCATCTCTCTGCCAAGCAGTCCAGAGCTTTTTTTCTGCAGGAAATACTGAGCAAATATTTGTCCTCAATTGGACTGTCTTGAATTCTTCCTTCATGGGGCACTACCTATATTCCAGGGCTGTTGTGGAGATCAGATGAGATGGAGCATCAAGTCCTTTCAAAAAGCTGAAGTATTACAGAACTGGCAGTTTCCATCACAGGATCAACCATCTTATTCCTTCACAAATCAGTTTTTAATCCCAGCAGCTATTTCCTGCTACTCTATAATTATCTATTTAGGCTGTTTTCTAAATTTTGAATGGAAGTCAAACTACAGGAAAAGAGAATTAGATCTACATGTAGTTTGAAATGATTAAAAATAAATAACAATCTGATCTACAAAATTTACAGAAAGGAATTTTACAAACTTCATTAGCACTGGCAGTCATTAATATGAATACCCAAAGTATCAATAATTTGTCAATTAACATTTCTCAGTGATTCAGTAGTAGCATTTATTATGGCATTTGTGAAAGTCTTCAGATCCATTAAAAATAATTCATACATTCCTAAGGTTCATTGCATGTCTGGCCACAGGGAGTCACCTCGGTTTCAGGAGGTTCCAGAACATTTAGTTACTTGAGAAGGTGTACAAAGATTAGAGAAGTTTTAAAAAAATGTATACAAAGTAAAGGAACTTTCAGGATGAAAGAAAAACTCTTTAGATTGGCTTTGGAGGAAAGAGTTAACTCCCTAAAGCTAATTGTGAGTCAATGAAATATGAAAACAGAACATAATTTTTATAAATTCTTAATCATTATCTGAGTCAAGAGTGACAAATCCCAGCTGAAAAAATACACTGTGTAGTTGGCAATGACCACCTATTACAACCAGAGAAGAATTGACCTTCTTAATGGGGAAAAAAATCTGAAAATTGAGTTTATTTAGTATCCACTTACACAAAGTATCTATATCAGAAGAATGCAGGTGGCTTCGCATTCTGTGTTAGGAAGACTAATTAACAATTCCATTAATTGTAGTCCTGTTTACATTACTGTCCTTAGTTCTAATCATTCATTGGATTAAATTCTTCCTCATTAAATTCTCCTTGAGATCCTTGGATCTGTCAGTGAATGTTAGTCTGTTTGAATTTCTCAAATATTTTAGAATCTTATTGTGATATTTCAGTTCCAGGGAAGGGATCTAAGACATTATTTTCATATATTGACACTTGGGATCAAAGTTTTGGGACATGGAATCAAAAACAGTCCCAGGATTTATTATGTAATTTGGTGTTCTCTTCAATGGAGAGTAATCTTTCATCTTACTTAGCTGCAGCATTGCTGCTATATGCAATCTTTCCCCAATCATCTGTACTTTTGTCTTTGTGATTTTTTTTAAAATCCTGACCACTTAACCTCTTTTCCCAAATGAAATGGTTCAGAAAGTTTATCACTTTATTATTTTCTTTCTGCTTTTAAGGACTAATTTGTCATTGATTAACACAGGAGCCCATCCTGAAGATATCCCAGACAATCACTTATTCTGAAGAAGGGATCTGAGACATTTTAAGCAACCAGCAAAGACTTATTAAACACCTACTCTCTGCCTAGCACAGTAGGTAGTAAGAAAAACTACCAAGCACTATTTATTACTATGCCTTGAAATTCTTATTATCTAATTGTGGAGACAATAATAACATAAATGAGCCAGTTATAGATTAATAATAGATAACACATAGGTAAGGGATATGTTACCTTAGTCATTTGTGCTATAAGAATTTAGAGAAGAAAGAGAGTTCTATGATGGGAAAACAGGCTCATAGGACTTAACATTTGGGAAGGGTGTTTGATATATCTCTACTGATTTTGTCATTTTACATATACAGAAATCAGCAACCAGAAGATTGACTCACCAAATGTCACATTGTAGAGCTGATCCATATCTTCTGTTAAAGTGCTGGTTTTACTCTAATAAGTTCCCTCTAGTTTTCAGGAAAGTATTCGGTCAGTACTTCATGTAAGAAGAAGTCTTTGAGTTAGATCTTGAAGGGTAGAGACATTTATTGAGAGATAAACCTCGTGCAGGTGGAAAATTTGCCACCCTTGAGCTACATTCCCATCATCCTTTTAAGTACATCCTTATTTGACGTACAGAGGCTTGGGAGATAAATTTGGCTGAGACCCACTCTGTGGGGCTTTTTTGGGGGCTTTGCTTTGGTAAAGTGCTGCAGGTCTCTGGCTCCCTTTGCTCTGCTCACTTGACTGAAAGAATCTTTTCCTTTTCCCTCTCTTTTTGAATTTTATTAAATCCTATATATTTTTTAAATACTGGGAGCATTTATTCCTTTTTACTCCTACAACCTCCATCATTCAGATGTCTACAAATCCATTTATTCCCTATTAGTCAAAAGTTTACTAAATATTCATTATATAGAGGCATAAATTGCTAGGCCTATACTCCAGAAAAATCAGGTTCAAAGCCAAACTTTGGACACTTCCTAGCTTTGTGACATTAGGCAAGCCACTTCTCTGAATTTCAGTTTCTCCATCAGTAAAAGAGTGATAAAAATAGTACCTAAGGGGCAGCTGGGTAGCTCAGTGGAGTGAGAGTCAGGCCTAGAGACGGGAGGTCCTAGGTTCAAACCCGGCCTCAGCCACTTCCCAGCTGTGTGACCCTGGGCAAGTCACTTGACCCCCATTGCCCACCCTTACCAATCTTCCACCTATGAGACAATACACCGAAGTACAAGGGTTTAAAAAAAAAATCCTAAAAAAAAAAAAATAGTACCTAAGTGAGGGGTGATAGGATCACTCTTAGTAAAGGTTTAAACTGTAAAAGGTTTTGTAACAACCTATATGTAGGCATTTTTAAAAATGAAAGCGATAAAGTAATAGTTATGATCGTGTACTCTAGCTAGATCCAGATAATACTCATCTTTTTATAGCATTTTAAGGTTTATAAAGCATTAACAACCTATATGTACAGCATCTTTAAAAATGAAAGAGATAAAGTAATAGTTATAATTGTATACTCCATCTAGATCCAGATAATGCTCATTTTTATAGCATTTTATGGTTTATAAAGCATTTTCTTCACAACCCTATGGGGAAGCACAATAAATCTTACTCGCCAACATTTTTGCAAATGACGAAAATTTGTATTTGATGAAATAGACGTAAATGATGAAAAGGCTCGTCCATGTCCGTAAGGGCGGTCTGGCAGGATGGGGGTAGGATTCCAACTCATGTCTTCTCTTCAGTTCTTCCATATTATGTCCTCCCAAAGGCAGATATTCAAGGTTATACTTCACATCACTTTGTTTTTGTCCTTTAAAGGTCATTCAATAAATGCTTGTGGACATAGAGGTCTGAAAATGACAGTGTGATGACTCTGTGTACATGTAGCTGACATGATGGATAGGTGACCTCCGGTCCTTTGCTCACGGAGCCCACGTGGACCCTGGCCTCCCCGTGCCCCTTGCTTCCCGGGCACCTTGTTGTTTACAGCTCCGTCTCTTTTCCTCATGGGCAGTGGTGCATGTGTTGCTCTAACTGAGCTGCTAAGCCTAGATTGACAAGTAGCCTCTTTGCAGATGTCACTTCCCAGAAATCGACAGGGCTGCCACATTGCTTCCAATTATGCTTGACAGTGTCCTTGTAAAAATTCTTCCACAACCTTCTCTATGACTGTTCTGTTGTAGCTTTCCATATACCAACTACCTGGCCTGGGCAAACTAAGTTTTGTGGGATGCGACTTAACAGAATAGGAGGATAAACTATTTAAATAGGTGACCTGGTATGACATGAATGGGAAAAAATTGCTATAGTGATTGCTTATTTAATTTAATATTATCATTATTATGGTAGTAAGTCCACGACTACTGAAACTAGAACTAATTCTGTATTCTAGACAGGACTAGATTTTTCCCAGTATATATATTCCTGATATTCTGAGGGTCTAAAATACACAGTTGAGAATTGAGGAGCTTTTGAAGCTGTTTGGCAAATGCATTCTCTTTATATATTTTTTACTCGTTTATTCAGATAGTTTGTATAGTAACTCAGGATGGTTAGGAATGAACAAACAAATTCAACATAATCAAGTATCAGGGTCATGCTTGCACAAATCCTGTCAAAGGGATACCCCAAAATGTAACAACTTATTTCATGAAGTAATGAGGTCCCAATAATTCAAGGTATTAAAATAGAGATTAAGCATTTGTAGTAAAGAAAAATACAATTTGGTCTGAGAGGCTGGACTATATCAGCAGTAAGGAAACATTTAACCCAAGCTACCACGTTCAACTAGAGTGCCAAGAGAACAGAAATTCAGAAATTTGTTGTTGCTATTTATTTTATTTTAGTTTTTTTTTAGGATTATTGTCCTTAACTAATGATTCCCCAAAAATCTTTACTTCAATTCTTTCTGAATATTAGTTCAAGGTGCAATGTATTAGTCTACTAATAAACTTTAAAGATTTGCTTAAAGCTCCTAATTGATGCTTTTAAAAAATTATTATTAATACAGTGTGTGAGAAAAGGGTTAAGAAGAACTAGATTATGGGTCAGGAGACTCAGTTATGAACATTGGAACCTTAGACAAATAACCTAACTTCCCTGAGTCTTAGTTTCCCAGTCTTTAAAAATAACAGTTTGGGTCAAAAGTCCCTCCTATCTTAAATATTTCTTCACATCAACATCCTTATTAGAACCTGGAGGGTTATTTCTTCCATGAGCTTCTTTCAGTTTCGTGTTTTCTTTCATCTTGCACCTCTAATCCTTGTAGGCTCATCCATGCCTGACTTATTTCTATTTAACCCTACATTTCACCTTCAAAATTCTCCTGTATTCAATACTTCTCTCTGCTTCCTGTTTGCTCTCAAAAATCCTCCTATTGCACAGTTCTGGTCATATCACTTCTATTTTTCTTTGCTAGGTTTTACTAGCTCTCCATTGCCTACTGGATAATACAGAATCTCCTCAATTTGGCATTTAAAGCATTTCCCCATATAGTTGCAACTTACCTTTCTAGATTCATTTCTATCTTCTTTTTTAAAAAAAATGTTTTATTCATGTCTATCTTTTCTTCATCCCTCTATATTTCAACCAGCCTGGACTTGTTCCCTAACCTACTCGTTTTCCCATTCTGTTTCTATGGATTTGCACAGTTTATCTTTGATGCCTGGAATTGATTTTCTCTCTTTCTCCACCTATTAAATCCTTATCTTCCTCTAGCAAAGTTTATCTATCACCTCCTCCATTATAGCCCCTGATGTTTCTTCTAGCTGAAATATATACAATGTAATACAACAGCACAAATATTGACTAAGAACCTTCTGTGCCCAAAGGACTTTTCTGATTTTGAGGTGGGGTGAGAAGTAGAAACATAAAGTTTACACAGACACGGTACTTTCCCCCAATAGGTAAGCTCAATTTTTCTCATCTTTTGTCTCTCTCTCACCTTTATCCATAACTTTTATGTATGTGTCACCCTCAACTCATTTGATACTTTGTGCCTGTGAGGTTCTAGAAGCAAATGCCTTTTTTTTTTTTAAAAAAGTCATTTTTCATCATTGTGCCCCTTAGATCACACTGAATTTTCTTGTATGACAGTCAATTAACATTTATTAACAGCCTACTCTGTGTTAGCCATTATGCTAAGGTAGCACAGATACAAAGAAAGGCAAAGGACAGTTCCTGGTCTCAATGAGCTCATAATTTAAAGACATTTAAAATGTTCATTAGATTGGATCAGTTAAGAATTGAACTCAATTCATCTGTAACTGGGTATCCCCCCAGGAAGTCAAGACTATCTATATGAACACTTGCTCATATTTTTCCAGGACTGTTGATATAAATGTGAAGACATAAGTGATTAGACAATGTGTTCTGTGTATTATTTTTCAGTCTGTGATATAAATATAGAAAAAAAACAGAGAATCAAATTAGGGGAATGGGACATTGAAGGTGGAAAATAGGTAGGCAGAGAGTCTACCTCTGCTAAGTGTGATTGGACTGGAAGACATTGATACCACAGACGCATCAGAGACTTCAGTTGACCCTCCTTTTAGAGCTCTATCCCCATAAACACATATTTATATGTTCTTATGCTTTCTTTCCTTCTACTAAAAATTTCTTCTTCAGCTTTTTTGTGTCTTAGATCCATTGGCAATCTGATAAAGGCAACGTCCTACTTCTAAAGTAATGTTTTTTTGAGTCTTTGAAGAAAATGCTAACCTTCAGTTAGTGGCTAGCAAAAATACATATGTAAAATTTTTCCTCTCCAAGTTTCTAGCCCTTTGTAAAGTTGTCCTCAGTTCCTCTAAGGCAAGGTTAAGAATACCTGTCTGAAAGGTAAACATAGTGGAAAGAATAAAATCTATAGCACCAAAGAAAATAAGGGTTGGAAAAGACATTAGGGATCATCTACTTCAACCATGAAAACGGGAAGATATGGAAGGCAGATTTTAATTAAATGAAATCTTACTGTGATTTGTTGTTAATAGCCTTTCACAGTTATTGAGCTTCCCTTATGCTGAGCACTGATTACATATTAATTATGAGCCATTGATACAAATTTTATCACTCTGAAAATTCAAAGTCTTCCCTGATGAGCTACAAATTTGGAACACTTTTACGCAGAGTGGCCAATTAAAAACGGGGCTCATTTAAAAAGAGGTGCTAGTGTGAATGGAACTTTTATGATGTAACCTTCCTTCTAAATACTCATGTCTCCTTGAGAAAATCTTACCCCAAATTGTCATAATTTCAACATGTCAACTTCAAGGTGAATTTTAGAATCATGAAAGCAGAACCTACCCAGGGTGTTTCAAAATAATGTTATTAGTATATAATCACCAGACACTATCGTAATAACACAGAGTCTGTCACATTTTTGTTTGGCTGAATAATCCTCCAGGGAAGTAAGCAAGACAGTTTGGTGTATCTGAAAAGAAGATTGAACTCAAAGGCCTAGACTATACTTTTATCTCTAACACTTATTAGCTGTGTGATTTGGGCTATTTAAAGTGGTTCACTTGAAAAATGTACTGGATTTGGAGTCAGAGGACTTGCCTTCCTATATTAGCACTAAAGTTTACTACCTTTGTTGTCTGAATTTGTACAGGTCATTTGTCACTTTGGGGCCTTAATTTCTTTGATAATGAAAAGAAAAAGTAGGAAGAGATGATCTCTGAGGTACTGTTTATGATCCTATGAACTAACTTCCCTTTCAAACAGCTTTAAAAAAAACTGTTACAATGGAAGAACAATTGTACTACCTACTTTATAGGTTTCTTTGAGGAAGGCAGTTTATAGATCTTAAAATGCACTACAACCAGAGAAATAAAACGTTGTTATTGCATTCATAATGTTTTCCTGTAGATCTAAATTCCTGCTATAACTATCCTCCCAGAAATAATTAATGTTATTAGGTGGGATATGCCTATAATTCAGATGTATTCAAGGAGGGGAAATTATATACAAAAACTTGTTTAAAGGCCATCTAGTTTGCTGTGGGCATCATTATATTCTGGGACCAATTCAGCCTCTTGTAGTGTCTATTAAAAACACATGTATGCTTTAAAGTGTAATAGGGTGGCTCAGTGGATAGAAAGCTAAGCCTGGAAATGGGAAATCCTGCCTTCATATCTAGCCTCAGACACTTTCTAGCAGTGTGACCCGCAGCAAGTTATTTAATTGCCTAGCCTTTACCTCTCTTTTGTCTTGGAACCAATATTTAGTATTGATTCTAAGACAGGTGAGGGTTTCAAAAAATTCTATATACATTCTAACTATTGCATGTATGCATAGTGCATATAAACATATATATGTACATATATACAGAGATGCAGGTGTATATGTAGGTAACACATGAATGTGTGTCTTTAGAAGTATTTATTTGTATGTGAATATGTATTCACCTGTGCATGCACACATATATACATAAATGCATTTGCATATATATGTGTATATTTACATTCACAATTAGAGCCCATAAATACATATACATAATCTGTACACATATACATGTATGCATAATAATAATAGCTAGTATTTATAGAGAGCTTTAAGGTTTGCATAGTTCTTTATAAATATGATCTCATTTTATCTCAAAACAACTCCATAAAGCCGATGCTATTATTATCGTTGTTTTATAGTTGAGGTACTTGAGGCATACAGAGGTGAATTTTATTGGCCAGAAACACACATCTAATAGGTATATGAGAAAGTTTGAACTCAAGTTTTCCTAAAACAAATTCCAGAACTCTTTAATTATATATAAGCCCATGAGCTATCTACCCAACCCTATAACAGAGTCTGGACAATAGCTATTTTTAGACATTCACTTTTATATGGATAAATAAGCAACTTTTAAGTATTTATTTCTTTTGCAGGAAAGTCTCTGCAATATTCTAAGGTTTGTTTTAACCAGTACAATGCTATCTGAAATCATTGGTACATAGACAATTTCTTCAACTACATTGAATTCTTCTTTGACATAGATTCTGCAATGGCTTGGCACTGACAATGGCAAAGACCTTTGTTAAGAATTATCCTCTTATCACTAGAAACACTCGCAGTAGCAATTAGAGAAGAAAAAGAAATCGAAGGTATCAAAATAGACAATGAGGAGATGAAGCTATTACTCTTTGCAGATGATATGATGGTCTACTTAAAAAATCCTAGAGAATCAACTAAAGAGCTAGTGGAAATAACCAACAAATTTAGCAAAGTTGTAGGATACAAAATAAAACCACATAAATCACCAGCATTACTATATATTTCCAAAACATTTCAGCACCAAGAGTTAAAAAGAGAAATTCCATTTAAAATCACCCTAGACAATATAAAATATTTAGGAATCTATCTGCTAAGACAAACACAGGATTTATATGAACACAACTACAAAACACTTTCCACACAATTAAAACTAGATCTAAACAATTGAAAAAACACTAATTGCTCATGGGTAGGATGAGCTAACATAATAAAAATGACCATCCTAAACAACTTAATTTATGTATTTCATGCCATACCTATCAAACTACCAAGAAATTTTTTTGCTGAAATAGAAAAAAACTATCACAAAGTTGATTTGGAAGAACAAAAGATCAAGAATATCAAGGGAAATTATGAAAAAAATGTGAAGAAATGTGGCCTAGCAGTACCAGATATTAAACTATACTATAAAGCAGTGGTCATCAAAACAATATGGCATTGGCTAAGAGACAGAAGGGCGGATCAGTGCAATAGACTTGGGGTAAATGACACCATCAAGACAGTCTTTGATAAACCCAAAGAGCCCAGCTTTTGGGACAAAACCCCACTATTTCACAAAAACTGCTGGGAAAATTGGAAAACAATATGGGAGAGACTAGGTTTAGATCATCTCATACCCTATATCAAGATAAACTCAGTGAATGACTTGAATATAAAGAAGGAAACTATAAGCAAATTAGGTGAACACAGAATAGTATATTTGTCAGATCTTTGGGAAAGAAAAGATTTTAAAACCAAGCAACAGTTAGAAAAAATTCAAAATGTACAATTAATAATTTTGATTACATTAAATTAAAAATGTTTTGTATAAATAAAACCGATGCAACCAAAATTAGAAGGAAAGCAACAAATTAGAAAAAAATCTTTATAACAAAAACCTCTGACAAAGGTCTAATTATTCAAATTTGTGAGGAGCTAAATCGATTGTACAAAAAATCAAGCCATTCCCCAATACATAAATGGGCAAGGAACATGAATAGGCAATTTTCAGATAAAGAAATAAAAACTATCAATAAGCACATGAAAAAGTTCCCTAAGTCTTTAATAATTAGAGAAATCCAAATTAAAATAACTCTGAGATACCACCTCACACCTAGCAGATAGGTTAAAATGACAACAAGGCAGAATAATGAATGTTGGAGGGGATGTGGCAAAATTGGGACATTAATGCATTGCTGATGGAGTTGTGAATTGATCCAAACATTCTGGGTGGCAATTTGGAACTATGCCCAAAGAGTGCTAAAAGATTGCCTGCCCTTTGATCCACCCATACCACTGCTGGGTTTATACCCCAAAGAGATCATAAGGAAAATGACTTGTGCAAAAATATTTATAGCTGCACTCTTTATAGTGGCAAAAGAACTGGAGAAAGAGGGTATGCCCTTCATTTGGAGAATGGCTGAACAAATTGTGGTATCTGTTGGTGATGGAAAACTATTGTATCCAAAGGAATAATGAACTGGAGTAATTCCATGTGAACTGGAAAGACCTCCAGGAATTGATGCGGAGTGAAAGGAGCAGAACCAGGAGAACATTGTAAATAGCATTGGATACACTGTGGTAAAATTGAATGTAATGGACTTCTCTACTAACAACAATGAAATGATCCAGGACAATTCTGAGCGAATTATGAGAAAGGACACTATTCACATTCAAAGGAAGAACTGTGGAAGTAGAAACACAGAAGTAAAACAACTGCCTGATAACATGGGTGGATGGGGATATAATTAGGGATACTGACTCAACATGAACACCCTAATGCGAATATCAATAATATGGAAATTAATCTTGATCAAGAGCACATGTAAAACCTAGTGGAATTGTATGTGGGCTATGGAAGGGCATGGAAAGAGAAGAGGGATAGAACATGAATCCTATAACCATGTAGAAATGTTATAAATTAATAAATTAAATAAAAATTTAAAAAAAGATTTAGAAAAATTACAAAATATACAATAAATAATTTTGATTACATTAAATTAAAAAGGTTTTGTACAAACAAAAACAATGCGACCAAAATTAGAAGATAAGCAACAAATTGGGGAAAAAATCTTTATACCAAAAAACTCTGACGAAGATCTAATTACCCAAATATGTAAAGATATAAATCAATTGTACAAAAAAAAAAAAAACCAAGCCATTCCTCAATTGATAAATGGGCAAGGGATATGAATAGGCAATTTTCAAATAAAGAAATCAAAACTATCAATAAACACATGAAAAAGTGTTCTAAATCTCTAATTAGAAAAATGCAAATCTAAACAACTCTCAGGTACCACCTCACACCTAGCAGATTAGCTAACAACAAAGGAAAGTGGTGAATGTTGGAGGGAATGTGGCAAAATTGGGACATTGATGCATTTCTGGTGGAGTTGTCAATTGATCTAAACATTCTGGATGACAATTTGGAACTATGCCTAAAGGGCTTTAAAAGACTGTCTGCCCTTTCTACTATTCACATTCAGAGGGTGAACTGTGGAGTAGAAACACAGAAGAAAATCAACTGCTTGATCATATGGGTTGATGGTGATATGATTGGGGATGTAGACTAAACTTTCACCCTAGTGCAACTATCAATAATATGGAAATAGGTTTTGATCAATGATACATGTAAAACCCAGTGGAATTGTGCATCAACCAATGGGAAAGAGGGGCAACTGAGAGGGAGGGAAAAAATATGAATCATGTAACCATGGAAAAATATCCTAAAATATTTTGAAAATTTTAAAAATGTTTAAAAAAAGAATTATTCTCTTATCAAAATAGAAAAGGAACTGGTCAGGGGATGAATCATTAATAATATATGGGTCATATGAACTATTGGTATTCTCACCATGCTAAGTGAACCCTAGGAAGGTATCCAGCATGGGTGGACTCCCTCTAACGAACACATGGGACAATATAAATGCGTCATCCATGTAATAAGGGATAGAGTGTAGATGTTATAAGGGAATAGGGAAATAGGGTGATAGGAGACCAAGGGCTGGAGGTAATAAAGAAATTAAGCCATGGAGAGTTTGTAATGTATTCTAATGGAGACAATATTCCCATTGATGAATTTATACATTTTTGAGCAATATAGCAATCATAAGCCTAAGATTTTAATGATGTCCACATAATGCTAGGTTGAAAGTGCAAAATGCTCTTGAAATAAACAATTTTCAGAGTTGATCTATGACACCCAGGTTAAAGTCTACAATTTTTATTTTAGCCTGGAAGGGCTTCTATCACTGATCTTCCTCTAACTTCTCTCACTTTCTCTCACCCTACACGAATCTATTCCAGATTAACTAGTCTCATCACTCTCCTATAAATACATCTTTAACTCTCTTGCTTCCTCTGTGACCTTTCTCATATTTTTTTTCCTTTTATAAATTCCTTTCCCCTTCTTCTCTGCTTATAGAAAATATATTCATCCCTCTAAGCCTAGAATTGTTTTTCTTTTCCTGAACACATAAGACAGAATTGATCCTTCCCTCATTGTCTCTACCAAGCTTACTATAAATGGTCTGGTATGGTGCCAGGTAAGGACAAGTATTTGGAAAGGATAGGAACAGGGATAGGGATATGAAAACAGGGCTAGGAATAGGAAAAAGAACAGAAACAGGGATAAGAATAGGGATAGACAGAGAGAGGGAGGGGAACAGATATAGGAACTAGAATGGGGGAAGGAAAAAATAGGGGCTGAATATGTCATTCTATCATTAGTCTAGAGAACTTTCAGGTGAGAAAATACTTTTCACTAAAAGAATTTGCCAATCTTTCTTTAACTTCTATCCTTAGATAATTGTCTAGAATTTTGATAGGTTGAATGACTTTTCCAGGGTCATATAGCCAGAATATGTCAAAGGAAGGATTTTAACCCATTTCTTCCTGACTCCAAGGCCAGCTACAGTAGACCACATTACCTCTGATGGTACCAGATCTGGTTATTATTCATAATGAATATATTTATTGTTTTGAATCTGGCCTTAGACATTTAACTGGCTGTGTGTCACACAGCCAGTCATTTAACCTATGCTTGCATTAATTCACTGGAGAAGGAAATGACAAAAGCACTGTAGTATCTTTATTAAGAAAACCCTATGGACATTATAGTGCACATGGTCATAAAGAGTTGAACTCAAAAGAAGAACAAGAGAACAATAACAATTAGAGAAAGAACAAGAAGAAAACAACAAAACATTTATCTTTAAATATAAATCTGGTTTCAGAAAATAAAGGTAAATACACAGTAATGTATGAGCAAAGAGGTGGTTGAAACTAGCAAATTATCCAAGAACCCAGTGTTCACTGGTCATTGGTTCTAATGTCTTCAATTTAACTTCTGCCAATTAATCAATGGATTGGGAGGTCGATGAAGTGACACAGGATCAGACAAAGAAAAGATATTAGTCACATGGCCAACCAGACTAGGTTTCACACTAAATACTGATAATGATTTTTGTGATGAAGTTTATTTATTCAAATAGGTTATAATCTTGAGGATGAGTATTGTGCTTTAGTATTCTTTAATACCTATGTTGTCTACCCATCACACAACTTTTTTCATAGTAGGTAATCAATAAGATTAATAATAACAATTCAGATCTTTTGACTCTAAGATTGCATCTTTTTCTACAATACTATGAACCAAGATATTTGTTGATGGTTGAGATGAGATAATGCAATATTAAGTCCTTAGCTACATATACCCAAAGAAAAGGATCCATGAATATTCAGTATAGCAATCTGACATTTGACTCCAGGTAGTTTATAGTGCATCTTTGAATGCTCACATTCCAAAACTGGTGAGCAGGTATCATCTTTCACTTATAGCCAATCTAATAAGACCTGTTAGAGGTTAAGATTTGGCCCTTAGAAAGGAGATTTGAAATTGGACTCTTATTTATGCATGTAAAATTTCAGACCTATAAGGTCCTAAAAATCATTTAATCAAATCTTTCTATTTAGGAAAAATGACAAAGTAGAATTCTAGAGTGAGGGAAGATGACCCTACTACCAAGTATAAGAATTAAGAGAGCCAGTAAATGAATGTTATGATAGAGGGGGAGAGAGTCTAAGTCTATGAGGTGGTGACTCTATCCTCCAGCTCTCTCCTCAGGGCCGAATATGCACTGCCGAGAATTCAAGGGGGTGTCACCCCAAAACTGGGTGACCTGGATGGTCTTGCCACCCCAGATGAGTTGGGATCAAGGGTTTCCTATAAAATGAGGTATGGGGGACCCCAATCCAACTCTGAATGAGGGCAGGGTTCACACAAGCCTCCCTTGAGGTCAGTCAACTTCACAGCAGGTGTTCTGGCTTCGAGATGGAGGTAGCCAGACCAAGCTGTGATTCCCCTCCCCCTCGTCTCTCAGGTACTCTGGAACGCTATCTGATTAATGAATGGCTTTTATTAATATCAATATAGGGATTGGAGAAAGGGGTAAAGGGCAGAGGGATATGGGGGTGCCCTCTTCACTATTTCTATGGTGTCCATCACTCGGGTGGGAACCTTTAGAGTTCCCACTCCTAAGAGTCTCCCCTCACCACTTCTTCAGTTTCTATTTCTATTTCCTATTTCTATCCTTTTCTTTGATTGTAAGTTTGACCAGAAAGGGTCTCTCAGCAAGGTTGGGTAATGGGAGGAGCCTAAGAGATTGCTCCCAAAATTGAGTCCCAAAACTTAGCTGAATCATTTGTTGAAGTCTTGGTGGGTGAGAAGCGATGGAATCTTTGACCAGGGAATCAGGGTTTCATTGTCCAAAGAAAGATCCTCAGGAAGCCCTCAGGATTGGATTCAAGCTGAGATGTTCTCCTCCTTCCTCTCTCAGTCCTCCACCGTAAGTCCTTCAGTCTCCTTCTTCCTCCTCCTGAGCCCCCCAGAATCCTCTCTGGTCCCAATAGTCAGTAACTATCACAAATGGCCTTCTTCTGGCTCTTTTTGTCCCATCCCCCATCCTTACACAAGGTAGTAGAGTTAAACATGAAGACACTTTCTTTCACTTCAAACTAATATGCTTTATTTATTTTTAAGATTTTTTTAAAGTTGACTTCCAAATTCACCTTCATCCTCTTGCTCTTTCCTCATCCTTTGAGAAGACAAGGATATATCATATTGCTTGATATCATTTAAACATGAAATCATGCAAAACACATTTCCATATTATACACATTGAAAAATAAGCAAGAAAAATGAAGAAAAAATTTGCTTCAATGAGCACTTAAAAATCATCTGTTCTCTCTCTGGAGGTGGATAGAATTTTTCATCATAGGTGCTTCAGAATTGTCTTGCATCATTGTCTTAACTAGGATGTCTAAGTATAACATTTGATCATTGCTACAATATTTTTTATGTACAATGTTCTTTTGTCTCTGTTCTCTTCATTTTGAATGAGTTCATACAAATCTTCCCAGGTATTTTGCTGTCATCAGTTTTTCATTCCTTATAGCAAAATATTATTCCCTCATAATCATAAACCACAACTTGTTCAGTTATTGCCCCATTGGTAGACATCATCTCAACTTCCAATTCTTTGCCACTAGAAAATGAGTTAATATAAATATTTTTATACAAATATATTCCTTTCCTTTTTCTTTTATTTCTTTGGGATATATAGAAATAGAAGAAGAGGAAGAAGTTCCAGTGAATTGGACACAGATTTTGGAAGATCTCAAAATTCAATTAACTCAAGAACTTCAGGAAGTCAAAAAGCAATCAAGAGAGGCAAGAGAGGCTGAAGACAATTTGAAAAAGAAAATACATGAACTAAAACAAGAAAACAAAGTCTTAAAAGCCAAAATTGACCAGTTTGAAAACAAAGAAAAGAGGGAAAAAGATGTTCTACAAAGAAAATCAGACTAGAAGGAGAAGGATAACCAAAAAGCCAGGGATAAAATTTAGTCTATAAAAAATAGAACTCAACAACTAGAAGTAAATGACTTCACAAGGCAGCAAGAATATATAAAACAAAATTAAAAGAAATGAAAATGTTAAGGAGAATATAAACACACCTTTTTGGCAGAACCTCAGATCTGGAAAACATATCTCAAAGAGACAATTTAAGAATTATTGGTCTACCAGAACATCATGACTAAAGAAAAGTTTGGACATTATCCTACAGAAAGTATCCAAAAAAACTGCCCTGACATTCTCAAACAAGAGGGAAAAGTGGAAATTGAAAGGATCCACAGATCACCACCTACATTTAATCCACAACTGACAACTTCCAGGAATATTATAGCCAAATTTAAAAACTACCAGACCAAGGAAAAAATATTGCAAGCTGCTAAAAAGAAGTCATTCAGATATCAGGGAACCATTGTTAGGATAACATAGGATCTGCCTGCATCTACATTGAAGGACCTGAAGGCATGGAACATAATGTTCTGGAAAGCAAGAGAACTGGTTCTACAACCAAGAATCAACTATCCAGCAAAACTGACTATATTATTGCAGGGGAAAGTATGGTCATTCAATAAAATTGAGGACTTCCAAGCATTCATAAAGAAAAAAATCAGACTTAAACAGAGAGTTTGCTGCCCAAACACAGAACTCAAGAGAATCACCATAAGGTAATTAAGAGAATGTGGGGAAGGGAACAAATTTTTTCTTTAAGGGACACAATAAGTTCAATCAATTTGTATCCCAAGAAGAAAAGAAGATATTGGCAAATAGTAAAAATTGTTATTACCAACAGGGTAACTAGAAGAAGTTTACATAGAGGGAACAGTGACAAACTGTATAGGATGAAATGTCAAGTGATATATATCTATATATGTATGCATGTATGTATAAATATATACAAAACTAGAGAGGGGTAAAGAAGGTAATGTTAAGAAAAATGAGAAAACAAACAAAATGGAGGAAATTTATATTCCTTAGAGAAGTTCATAGGGCCAACAGGGAAGAATAAGAATACACAGAAAGGGTAAAGAGGTTGGAGAGAGGAAATATTTAATACTTAAGTACATTGAAATTAATTTAAAGAGGGAAGAACAATCAGATCCACTGGGGCAGAGAATTGATTTGTGCCCTATAGAGAAGTAGAAGGGTAACAAAAGGATTGGTAGAGAGGGAAGTAACACTAGGAAGGGAGAAGGAGGGAACAGAGTAGCTTAAAAAGATCCTAAAGAAGAATAAGAGGGGAATAAGAAGGGAGAGGGGAGAAAGGGAAGTACAATAAGGGAGGGTATCAGGGGAACTGATTAAAAACAAAACGCTGGTATAGAAGGAAATAGGGAAAGAAGAAAGGGCAAGACAAGGAGAGAGAATTAAAATGTCTGGGAATACACAGTTGATAATTATAACTCTGAATGTGAATGGGATAAAATCGCCCATAAAACAAAAGAAAATAGCAGAGTGGATTAGAAACCAAAATCCTATCATATGTTGTCTACAAGAAACACACATGAGACAGGCAGACATAGATAAAATAAAAATAAAAGACTGGAGCTAAATCTATTGGGCTTCAACTGAGAAAAAGAAGGCAGGTGTTGCCATCATGATCTCTGACAGAGTCAAAGTAAAAATAGATATGGTTAAAAGAGATAGGGAAGATTACTACATCCTAATAAAAGGCAGTATAAACAATGAAGAAATATCAGTACTCAACATTTTTGCACGAAGTGGTATAGCTTCCAGATTTCTAAAGGAGAAGCTAGTGGAGTTCAAGGATGAAATAGATTGGAAAACTATACTAGTAGGGGACCTAAACTTTCCCCTATCAGATCTGGATAAATCAAAGCAAAAAATAAATAAGAAAGATAAGAGAGGTGAATGAAACCCTAGAAAAATTAGAGTTAATAGATATATGGAGAAAAATAAATAGGGACAAAAAGGAATACACATTCTTTTCAGCAACACGTGGAACATTCACAAATATAGACCATGTACTAGGGCATAGAAACATGGCAAACAAATGCAAAAAAGCAGAAATAATAAATGCAACCTTATCAGATCATAATGCAATAAAAATAGTTATTAGTAAGAATACATGGAGAGGCAAATCAAAAATTAATTTGAAATTAAATAATATGATTTTCCAAAATAATTTAGTGAAAGAACAAATCATAGAAACAATAATTTCATTGAAGATAATGACATTGATGAGACTTCTTACCAAAACTTATGGGATGCAGTCAAAGCAGTTTTAAGGGGAAATTTTATATCAGTGAGTGCATATATTAACAAATTAGGGAGGGCAGAGATTAATGATTTGGGCATGCAATTTAAAAATCTAGAAAATGAACAAATTAAAAATCCTCAGATGAAAATTAAATTAGAAATACTAAAAATCAAAGGAGAAATTAATAAAATTGAAAGTAAAAGAATTATTGAATTAATAAATAAGACTAGAAGCTGATATTTTGAAAAAACAGATAAAATAGACAAAGTACTTGCCAATCTAATTTAAAAAAAGAAAGAAGAAAACCAAATTAATAGTATCAAAGATGAAAAGGGAGACCTCACCTCTAATGAACAGGAAATTAAGGCAATCATTAAAAACTATTTTGCCCAATTATATGGCAATAAATATAGCAATCTAGGTGATATGGATGAATATTTACAAAAATATAAATTGCCTAGAATAACAAAAGAAATAGAATACTTTAATAATCCTATATCAGAAAAAGAAATTGAACAAGCCATTAAAGTACTCCCTAAGAAATAATCAGAATGACTTGATGGATTCAAAAGTGAATTTTATCAAACATTCAAATAACAACTAATCCCAATACTATACAAATTATTTGATATAATAAGCAAAGAAGGAGTACTGCCAAATTCCTTTAATGACACAAATATTGTACTGATTCCAAAGCCAAGTAGATCAAAAACAGAGAAAGAAAACTATAGACCAATCTCCTTAATGAACATAGATGCAAAATCTTAAACATAATACTAGCAAAAAGACTCCAGCTAGTGAGCAAGAGAGTTATCCATCATGATCAAGTAGGATTTATACTAGGAATGCAAAGATGGTTCAACATCAGAAAAACCAGGACTTAACGGGTTAAGATGGTGGCAGAGTAGAAGCAGTTCTCCAAACCCACACATACAGGACTCCTCAAGAAGACATAAAAATAAATCCAGACGAACAAAGGGACCACACAACAGGGTGCAGCATTGAAGGTACGTGGAATTGGGGCATTTCCAAGATATAAAGGGGTGAAAAAGCTCTCACTAAAACACGAGCTGAGCAACCCCCCCCAACACCACCTACAGTGCCAAAGCCAGCTCAAAAGACTTAGAGCAAGTTTGGGGCACCCATTAAGTCACTGGCAGATACCTGGGTTCACAAAGCCCTGCTCCTGACAGCAGCAAGCCTTAAGACCCCAAGATCCTAAAGAACACATGGACTTGGACACAGACCCTGAGTGTAGGTGCAGTCACAGCTGCAGATGTGGATCCTGAGCACAGGCACGGACCTTGAGTGGGGACCCAGTGCAGAAGGGTGCACAACTGTGGAAGCAGTGCCCTGAGACTGTTAAAAGAGCTTCAAGCAGAGGAACAAGCAAGGGGACCACCAGGAGGCTTGACCCTGAGAATTAGACCTGAGACATGAGGAACCTAAAGAGCTCAGACAGACCCTGAGAGTGAGGATAAAGCTGAGAGGGCACTTAGCTAACAATGGCAAGCCAGAGACAAGAACCCCCTAAGAGAAAGATCAAGAAGAAATCCTTAACACTTGACAACTTTTACACGTAAAAAATCCAGACAACAGAGCAAACAACAGAGGAGAACAAACAAGTAATCATATCCAAACCTTCCCAAAAAAACGAAAACTGCTCACAAGCTATTGAAGTGTTCAAATCTGAGATTATGAGAAAGATGGTAGAGAACTGGCAAGAAAATAACAGTTTAAAAGGCAGAATTTCGCAATTAGAAAGTGATGCTCAGAAATCTAATGAATTGATAAGCAAATGGAAGACCAGAAATGACCAGCTGGAAGCCTTGAAGAACCAAACAGACCAGATTCAAAAGGAAAACCAAAAGATTACAGCTGAAAACCAGTCCCTAAAGACTAGAATTGGGCAATTAGAAAAAGATGCCCCCAAATCAAAAGAATTAATAAGCAAATTGCAGACAAAAATCAAACAGTTGGAAAACAGGATAGACCAAATCAAAAAGGAAAATCAAAAGAATATAGCAGAAAACCAGTCTCTAAAGACAAGAATTGGGAAGTAGAAGGCAATGATCTCTCAAGACAACAAGAACAAATAAAGCAAAGTAAAAAGACTGATAAAATAGAAGGAAACATGAAATATCTCACTGAGAAATTGACAGATCAAGAAAACAGATCTAGAAGAGATAATCTGAGAATCACTGGTCTTCCTGAAAAAGCAGAAATTAATAGAAATTTGGACTCCATACTAAAGGAAATTATTCAGCAAAAATTTCCCTGAAGTTCTACAAAAAAAGAGGGCAATATAGACATTGAAAGAATCCATAGATCGCCCTCTACACTTAATTCTGAAAAGACAACCCCCAAGAATATAATAGCCCAAATCAAGTGCTTCCAAGTAAAAGAAAAAATTTTACAAGAAGCCAGAAAGAGACAATTTGGATATCAAGGAACACCAATAAGGATCACACAGGATCTAGCAGCCTCCACACTAAAAGACTGCAAGGCTTGGAATATGATATTCAGAAAGGCAAGAGAACTGGGTCTACAACCAAGGATAACCTACCCATCAAAACTGACTATATATTTCCAGGAAAAAGTATGGGCATTCAACAAGATAGAAGATTTTCCAAGTATTTGCACAGAAATGACCAGGACTAAATGGAAAGTTTGATATCCAACCACAAAAATCAAGAGAAACATGAAAATGTAAATAAGAAACAGAGGGGAAACAAAGAAAGCACTTATTCTTAAATTTGCCTCTTTAAGGGCTTCAATAAGATCTAATTATTTGTATTTCTATATCGAGAAATGTTATGTGTAATTCTCTGTGGTGAACTCTATTCACTATTATAGTATCCACTATTATAGTAATTAGAAGAATTATTCATAGGGAGACATTGGAGTACTAACTGGTCTAAGATGATAAGGGAGTGGGTGCGAAAGAGGGGGTGAATAGTAGAGGAGACCAAGAGAAACTTGAATGAATAAGAAAAATAGGATATTCTATTACACACAAAGAGGGCATGGGAAGGGGAGGGGATGAATACTATTACAAGAAAGAGAAGGAGAGAGCATTAAGAGGTAATATGTAAACCTTACTCTCAGTGGAATTAACCCTGAGAGGGAAGAGTAGCTATATCCATTGAGATATAGAACTCTATCTAACCCTACTGAGAAAAAGTCAGAAGGGATAAACCAAGGGGAGCAGAGGACTGGGAAGATCAAAAAAAGAAGGGGAGGAGAAGAGAGAGGGAATTCATTAGGCCTTAAAAATAAAAAGAGGGGAACAACAAGGGAGGGGGTAGAAAGGGTAGTAAATCAAAGGAGGGGACAAGGGTTACTGGTTTAAAACAAATCACTGGTTAAAGAAGGAAATAACCTAAAAAGAAGGGGTAGGACTAAGAGAGGATACCAAAATGTTGGGGAATGCACAACTGATAATTATAACTCTGAATGTGAATGGGATGATTGATTATACTAAATTAAAATGCTTTTATACAAACCAAAATAATGCAACCAAAATCAAAAGGGAAACAACAAATTGGGAAAAAATCTTTATAACAAAAAACTCTGACAGGGTCTAATTACTCAAATATACAAGGAGTTAAATCAAGTGTATAAAAAATCAAGCCATTCCCCAATTGATAAATGGGCAAGGGACATGAAGAGGCAATTTTCAGATAAAGAAATCAAAACTTTCAATAAGCACATGAGAAATTGCTTTAAATCTCTTATAATTAGAGAAATGCGAATCAAAACAAGTCTGAGGTATTAGCTCACAACTAGCATATTGGATAAAATGAGTGTAGGGGAGAGTAATGAATGCTGGAGGGGATGTGGCAAAATTGGGACATTAATGCATTGCTGGAGGAGCTGTGAACTGATCCAACCCTTCTGGATGGCAATTTGGAACTATGCTCAAATGACTATAAAACATTGCCTGCCCTTTGATCCAGCCATACCACTGTTGGGTCTTTACCCCAAAGAGATCATAGATAAACAGTCTTGTACAAAAATATTAATAGCCTTGATTTTTGTGGTGGCAAAAAACTGAAAAATGAGGGTATGCTCTTCAATTGGGGAATGGCTGAACAAACTGTGGTATATGCTGGTGATGGAATATTATTGCCCTAAAAGGAATAATAAACTGGAGGAATTCCTTGTGAACTGGAAAGACCTCCAGGAATTGATGCAGAGTGAAAGGAGAAGAGCCAAAAAAACATTGTACATAGAGACGGATACACTGTGGTAAAATTGAATGTAATGGACTTCAGTACTAGCAGCAATGCAATGACCCAGGACAATTCTGGGACTTATGGAAAAGAACTCTACCCACATTCAGAGGAAGAACTACAGAAGAGGAAACACAGAAGAAAAGCAACTGCTTGAACACATGGGTTGAGGAGGACATGATTGGGGATGTAGACCCAAAACTACCACATCAATGCAACTATCAACAATTTGGAAATAAGTCTTGATCAATGACACATGTTAAAACCAGGGGAAATGGACATTGGCTATGGAGAGTGAGGGGAGGTCATGGGGTGAAGGGGAAAGTAAGAACATGAATCATGTAACCATGATAACTTTTCTAAACAATAAAAGTTATTCAAAAAAATAAATAAGACCATACACACACACACAAACATTAGAAAACCATCCACATAATTGACCATATCAACAGTCTAACAAACAAAAATCACATGATTATTTCAATAGATGCTGAAAAAGCGTTTGGCAAAATATAACACCCATTCCTTCTGAAAACACTAGAAAGTATAAGAATAGAATGACCTTTCCTAAAAATAATGAACAGTATATTTCTAAAACCATCAACAAGCATCATATGCAATGGGGATAAATTAAAAGCATTCCCAATAAGATCAGGAGTGAAACAAGGATGCCCACTATCACCTCTATTATTTAACATTTTACTAGAAACACTAGCAGTAGCAATTAGAGAAGAAAAAGAAATTGACGGTATTAAAATAGGCAATGAGGAGACTGAACTATCACTCTTTGCAGATAATATGATGGTCTACTTAAAAAATCATAAAGAATCAACTAAAAATCTCATAGAAATAATCACTAACGTTTGCAAAGTTGCAGGATACAAAATAAATGCACATAAATCATCAGCATTTCTATATATTTCCAACACATTAGAGCAGCAAGAGGTAGAAAGAAAAACACCATTTAAAATCATCCTAGACAATATAAAATACTTAGGAATCTATCTACCAAAACAAACAGAGGAATTATACGAACACAACTACAAAACACTTTCCAAACAATTAAAACTAGACTAAACAATTGGAAAAACATTGATTGCTCATGGGTAGGATGAGCTAACATAATAAAAATAATCATTCTACCCAAATTAATTTACCTATTTAGCACCATACCTATCAAACTACCAAAAAACTTTTTTACTGAATTAGAAAAAACTATAACAAAGTTCATTTGGAGTAACAAAAGATCAAGAATATCAAGGGAAATAATGAAAAAATGTGAAGGAAGGTGGCCTAGCAGTACCAGATATTAAACTGTATTATAATGCAGTAGCCATCAAAACACGACTGTACTGGCTAAGAGATAGAAGGGAGGATCAGTGGAATAGACTTGGGGTAAGTGACCTCAGTAAGACAGTGTATGATAAACCCAAAGAGCCCAAACTTTTGGGACAAAAATCCAGTATTTGACAAAAACTGCTGGGAAATTTGGAAAATGATATAGGAGAGATTGGGCTTAGATCAACATTTCACACCCTACGCCAAGATAAATTCAGAATGGGTGAATGACTTGAATATAAAGAGGGAAACTATAAATAAATTAAGTGAATACAGAATAGTATACTTGTCAGATCCCTGGGAAAGAAAAGGTTTTAAAACCAATTAAGAGTTAGTAAAAATTTTAAAATGTAAAATAATTGATTTNTTGGGAAAAAATCTTTATAACAAAAAACTCTGACAGGGGTCTAATTACTCAAATATACAAGGATTTAAATCAATTGTATAAAAAATCAAGCCATTCCCCAATTGATAAATGGAAAAGGGACATGAAGAGGCAATATTCAGATAAATAAATCAAAAGTAATAATAAGCACATGAGAAAGTGTTCTAAATCTCTAATAATTAGAGAAATGCAAATCAAAAGAACTCTGAGGTATCACCTTACACCTAGCAGATTGGCTAAAATGACAACACTGGAGAGTAATGAATGCTGGAGGGGATGTGGCAAAATTGGGACATTAATGCATTGCTGGTGGAGTTGTGAATTGATCCAACCCTTCTGGATGGCAATTTGGAACTATGCTCAAAGGGCTATAAATGATTGCTTGCCCTTTGATCCAGCTGGGTTTGTACCCCAAAGAGATCATAGATAAATAGACTTGTACAAAAATATTTATAGCTGTGCTTTTTGTGGTAGCAAAAAATTGGAAAAGGAGGGTATGCCCTTCAATTGGGGAATGGCTGAACAAATTGTGGTATATGCTGGTGATGGAATACTATTGAGCTCAAAGGAATAATAAACTGGATGAGTTCCAGGTGAACTGGAAAGACCTCCAGGAATTGATGCAGAGTGAAAGGAGCAGAGCCAGAAGAACATTGTACACAGAGGCTGATACGCTGTGGTCAAATCAAATGTAATGGACTTCTGTAGTAGCAGCAATGCAAGGGAGGGTAAAGGGGAAAATAAGAATATGAATCATGTAGCCATGGAAAATTTTTCTAAAAAGTAAAAATTATATAGCCCTTACTAGCTAAAAAATAAATAAATAGAAATTTGTAAATTGTAAAACATTGTATAAATATGAAGGTTTATTATTTGTGAATATGAAGTTAAAGATGGTTCATTGTGTTGGTGGCAGAGGTAGTAGTGGTAGTAGAAATAATAGTAGTGTTTATAGTAGTAGTAATATTGGGAGGAGGATGAGGAAGAGGAACAAGAGCAGCAATAGCCTCAGCAGTTCTATTATTAGAAATTATGGTAGTAGTATTAGATCATGTGAACCAACACTTAAGAGAACTTTGAAAGTCATCTATACTCGAACCATCAACAAAAAATTTGAGAAGCATATTTTGCTCTCTTTTGATTAGCTTTCTGGAAAAAAAGGATTATACATGAAAACAATCTTGAAATAGCTCATTACATGTCAGCAAGGAGATATGGCAGTGAAGGAAGTTAATCTCAACCCAAAACAGGTTAAAAAGAGATATTAAAAGGTTGGGTGAATAAGGAAATTATAGTCCTGCTGTATTTTCCCTTGGTTGCACCATATGTAGCATTTACAAGCAGCTAGATAGTGTATGAAATAGAGCACTCAGCTGATCTAAGATACTTACTAGCTGTATGACCCTAGGCAAATCAATACAACTATTTTTAATTTCCTCATTTGTAAATGGAGGTAATGATAGTCTCTTTCCAGGGTTGTTGAGAAGATAAAATGAGCAAGTAATTGTAAGAACTTTTTAAACCTTAAAGTGCTCAATAAAGATTAGTTTATTGTTATTATTATTATAATTATTAATAATAATTTCAACTCTGGGAATCACATTTTGCCATAAAGAAGATATTGGTAATTTGCAGAACACGCAGAGGAAGGCAAGAAGGATGAAGAAAGATCTTGATTTCCTGTCTTATTAAGATGAACTAGGGGGAAAAAAAAGATGTATTGTCTGGAGACCAAAGATATAGGGGGCATCATAACATCTTTTAATATTTGAATATTTAGCCTTGTACTACCTGGACGCAGAGGATAGCTCCTGGCTACCAGCTGCAGTGTGTAGAAGCTGAAGAGGCAAATTAAGCTTTGATGTCAGATAACACTTCCTTACAATTGGAATTGTAAATGTGTGCTGCAGAAGTAAAACAGTCAGTGTCTCTTCCTTGGATGGACATCCTCAAGGGGATATATGAGGACCACTTATTGACAGTTTGGGTTAGCCTACATAGTCTCCAATCTCTCTCTTCCAATCTGGAAATCTTAATTCTCCAGTATGGCTCAAAAAACTAACTGATCTCTTAAAATTGTTCTCTCCTGTCTGCTTTTTAACTTCCTGCCTAGTAATAGGTGTTTTTCACTTAGACAATTCAGGTTCATTTCAAAGCAGAATCTAAAGGATTTTTTGTGTCTTTTTTTTAATTAATTCAACAAATTTTCAGTTTTACAAAGATTTCTATTCCCCTTTCTCCTTTTCTAAAAACAGGATAACCAGAGTACAAAGTCTTCCTGCAAAGGCAGCATTTTGTTTTCATGAGAAAATACTGCATAGTTTATGTTATACATACAGTCCATGCAATTAAGATACCTCTTCTTTGTGTATATTTACACAGTGCCTACCTGTATTTTATTCCCCATCAATCCAAGAACGGAGCAGGGAGAAGCTGTGATGTTCCTTCGTGTCTGTAGACTGACATGTTCCGACATTTCTCTGTGATTTGAAAAGGAGAACGTGCTTAGTTTATTTTTAGAACAGACATTTGCAGAGTGTATTTTCCTTCTGATGGAGTATTTCTATTCTAAAGAAACCATTCACTTATAAATATTCTATCTTTTTCCTTTAAAGTTGCCAGACATATTTTTTTCCGAACTAAAACTTATATCCATGAGAAAAAAGCAGCTGTGTTCCTAATTTAGAAGCCAAACAGAAATGCTCAAAAGTGGGTACTGACACATTAATTCACACTCTTACCATCTCAAGTTCTTAGATATTCAGTGAAAAGGAAAAGATAGGATATGTGAAATAATATAATAAAAGTGCTAAAAATATATTCTGAACCCAAACACAATGTTTTTCTTTTCTTTCTTTCTTTCTTTCTTTCTTCCTTTCTTTTTTTTTTTTTGAAAACTGTGAGCCTTAAAACGATGTCTTTATTATATTTTGTGTTTTCCAATATCTCTCAATTATCTTCCTGGGAAAGCCTCATCTCAGTAATTGACATTTTCATCCTATTCCAAATCCCTTGAGCCTCCAATTGATTTAGCCAAAGAAACTTAGATATCAGAATTCTGCACTATAGAAAGGAATGGGAACCTGGATTAAGTAAAGACTAAAAGACACAGTAGTTGGAAACAGTGTGAGAAGACTAAAGATCTTGTTAGTATGTTAGTAGGTTGTAACATATTTCCAACACTGACATGCAGTTGAGAAGTGGGGTCAAAGACATGGTCAAGAACAGGCACAATTCACAAAGTAGAAAGGTCTCTTGCAAGCATGAGTGCAAAAGAAAACCAAATACCCTATGGATATTCATGAAATACAGAGCACCATCAGAGAAAGACACCTAACATTCTGAGAAATATTCTATAAATGTTTTATTTTATTTTATTTTATTTTATTTTATTTTATTTTTATTTTAAACCCTTAACTTCTGTGTATTGACTTATAGGTGGAAGAGTGGTAAGGGTAGGCAATGGGGGTCAAGTGACTTGCCCAGGGTCACACAGCTGGGAAGTGGCTGAGGCCAGATTTGAACCTAGGACCTCCTGTCTCTAGGCCTGGCTCTCAATCCACTGAGCTACCCAGCTGCCCCCTCTATAAATGTTTTAAGTAAGGTTACTTACAAAATTTTACAAGCTGAAAAGGAATAGATGAGGGTATGATCTGCACTAGTGAAGGGAATTTCCATACCAATGAGAGCACATCTGTGCATCTAAGTCTCAAAATAAAAATAAAAATATTCTATGTTAACATTAGAGGCAGATCTATCTAAAAATACAAAAACAAACCAAAAAAAAAAATAAATGAAAAGAAACCAAAAAACTAAGACGTCTTCCTATGACTTTTTTCCCCTCCCCTCACTAAAAATCTCTAGTTTATTCAGCTGACTGTCAAATGGCAGGGCCTTGATCATCATCTTAGTTGCCTTCCCCTGATTTTTTTCCAGCTTGCCAATGTCTTTTCTATAATATTTTATAACTGATGATGAGGTGATGATGATGGAAACAGTATTATTCAGAGCTCCAAATTATAAAGTTGGTAGAACTAGATTCTTGCCTTATTGCCCTCACTAATACTTAGGAAAGCATGATTAATATGAGGGTTATAACATGTACAACTGGCTGTTTTTATGAATGGAAGATCCTTAGGTGGGGCAACTAGGTGGCTCAGTAGATTCAGAGTGAGTTCTAGAGATGGGAGGTACTGGGTTCAAATTTGACACTTCCTAGCTGTGTGACCCTGGGCAAGTTCCAACCTCCTCATTACCTAACCGCATTATTCTGTCTTGGAACCAATATATAGTATTGATTCTAAGATGGAAGTTAAGGGTCTAAAATAAAGAAAAAATAATCCTTAGTATTCCATCATTATTTCCCTTTATATTAATGGATATAACTCTAAGGATTTTTCTTTATATGCCTTATTATATATATATATATATATATATATATATATATAATTTATATGCTGTATATCATCCAAATGATTAGTTCTTTGTATTAGTATTTGACAGAACAAGGATCTCAATGTGAAGAATATTTTTGTTTTGTATGTCTGGTTTTTATAGAAGAAAACTAAGGTAGTGAACTAGGCATCTCAAATCACTAGGAAAACTAGCTCCAGCTTTTATTGAAATTTGACATTCAACTCTACAAATCAGTGTGTGGAATACAGGAGTCACTTTCAAATTCTGTCATCTCTTCTCCTTAAAATGACATAGTCTATTAAATGTTAATATTTGTGGCATAGGTGCATCCATGACGTTTTATTGCATTTAGGTAAATGGCAGACAATGCTGGTGATGCACAAGTCTTCAGTAGTAAATGACCATCGCTATTTGCTGTTTGCAATTCCATTCTTTCCCTCTCCAAGAATTAGAAACTCATCTTGTTTTGGCACCCTATAATGAGGGTCTCCAGATTTTCATTAAAAAAAATCATTGACCTCCTCAAAGTTCATCATGGTGGGAGCATATACAACAATGATAGTGGCATGGTCCTTTCCTAAAAGTCATGATTGCATTGTCATAACCTTGTTGTTCACTCCTTTTTGGGAAGCATTGAAGTTTGTTGACTAATTTAGATTTGTGAAACCTACTCCAGTTTTCTAGTGCTTTTCATCATGATGACAACTTCAACTTTGACTTTTTTTTAAACCCTTACCTTCTGTCTTAGAATCATTACTGTGTATTGGTTCTAAGACAGAAGAGAGGCAATGGCTAGGCAATGGGGCTTAAGTGACTTGCCCAGGGTCACACAACTAGGAAGTGTCTACAGCCATATTTGAACCTAGGACCTCCAGTCTCTAGGCCTGGCTCTCAATCCACTGAGCCACCCAGCTGCTCCCTACTTTGACTTTTAACATGCAGCAAGCTCTGATTTTGGAAAGCTGGTCTTCCTTGCCAGCCTTGTTTCAATCAGGGCTAATATTTGGTTTCAATACCTGCTGAATGGTCTCCCAGTAAGAGATATTCATCCTTCAGGTCTACTGGATATCATGTTGTCCTTAAAGCTTTCACACATTCCATTTATCAATAGCAAGTGGAATTGTGTTTGAAAAAGTTTTTGTACATTTTGGTGGTTTTCAACTGTAGGGTATTATCACTAACTGCCACAGTAAGTAGGCTAGGGTTAGATAGGCTGATGTAGACACTCTTTAGGGCACCTTTTATAGCTCCTTCTTCATGGCAGGAGATAAACAATTTAGTCCTTTAAAAAGACTACTTGGACATCCAGGAAGCTCCCAAAAGTTCCACTTTTGCTTTGGTCCAGTGAGAATATCATTGTATACCCTGGGCTACTTACAATGCAGGTTATCACCATAATTCCTAGTTGTGATAATTAGATTAAGTCTACATCGCCCATCTTTAGATTTAATCACCAAAGGTGAGAGGACCTCCAATTCTGGGAGGTCCATAACCCATCTGTGCTAGAGTGGGTGACAATTCAGAATCAACTGTTCCCCCCCCAGGAGTTCTATGAGAAATGTCTATTGTGATTGGACATGCAGGCTAGGGGAAGGCATAGGAAGTGACACATAAGTGACCCCTTTTAAAAGAGGGAGTTGAGTGAGTGAGGGTCTTTGGTAGAAGAGAGCATCTGGTGAGGACCTCTTCTGGTTCATGGAGGAGTATTGGCATGCTGAGATCTTGGTGAGACTGCTTTCAAAATCTTCTTTAGAAGTGCACATGTTGAGTTTAAAGACTGAATCTTCCTGAACTTCTCTTAAGAAACTTCTTTTAATAGACTCTGTGAATGAAGTTTTGCTTCATTCACCTCCAGGTCTCTGGTCCTCTGACTCTCAGCTGAGGGTTAATTAGATCTACCTGGATTAATTAGAGGATTGTAGTAAATTACCTACTGGGTTAGATTCTTATTTCCTTATTTCTTCTCTCTCTTCTTAATTATAAATAATCTTCCATAAAAGTCAATTTTTACTTGAGATTTTTCTTAATTGAGGACTGATAGTAGTTCAATCCTCTGGTGACCATCTTTTAATATATTGAACCC
>NC_058135.1:207434166-207444322 GCF_016433145.1 Gracilinanus agilis
TTTTCCCCTCCCCTCACTAAAAATCTCTAGTTTATTCAGCTGACTGTCAAATGGCAGGGCCTTAATCATCATCTTAGTTGCCTTCCCCTGATTTTTTTCCAGCTTGCCAATGTCTTTTCTATAATATTTTATAACTGATGATGAGGTGATGATGATGGAAACAGTATTATTCAGAGCTCCAAATTATAAAGTTGGTAGACCTAGATTCTTGCCTTATTGCCCTCACTAATACTTAGGAAAGCATGATTAATATGAGGGTTATAACATGTACAACTGGCTGTTTTTATGAATGGAAGATCCTTAGGTGGGGCAGCTAGGTGGCTCAGTAGATTCAGAGTGAGTTCTAGAGATGGGAGGTACTGGGTTCAAATTTGACACTTCCTAGCTGTGTGACCCTGGGCAAGTTACAACCTCCTCATTACCTAACCGCATTATTCTGTCTTGGAACCAATATATAGTATTGATTCTAAGATGGAAGTTAAGGGTCTAAAATAAAGAAAAAATAATCCTTAGTATTCCATCATTATTTCCCTTTATATTAATGGATATAACTCTAAGGATTTTTCTTTATATGCCTTATTATATATATATATATATATATAATTTATATGCTGTATATCATCCAAATGATTAGTTCTTTGTATTAGTATTTGACAGAACAAGGATCTCAATGTGAAGAATATTTTTGTTTTGTATGTCTGGTTTTTATAGAAGAAAACTAAGGTAGTGAACTAGGCATCTCAAATCACTAGGAAAACTAGCTCCAGCTTTTATTGAAATTTGACATTCAACTCTACAAATCAGTGTGTGGAATACAGGAGTCACTTTCAAATTCTGTCATCTCTTCTCCTTAAAATTACATAGTCTATTAAATGTTAATATTTGTGGCATAGGTGCATCCATGACGTTTTATTGCATTTAGGTAAATGGCAGACAATGCTGGTGATGCACAAGTCTTCAGTAGTAAATGACCATCGCTATTTGCTGTTTGCAATTCCATTCTTTCCCTCTCCAAGAATTAGAAACTCATCTTGTTTTGGCACCCTATAATGAGGGTCTCCAGATTTTCATTAAAAAAAATCATTGACCTCCTCAAAGTTCATCATGGTGGAAGCATATACAACAATGATAGTGGCATGGTCCTTTCCTAAAAGTCATGATTGCATTGTCATAACCTTGTTGTTCACTCCTTTTTGGGAAGCATTGAAGTTTGTTGACTAATTTAGATTTGTGAAACCTACTCCAGTTTTCTAGTGCTTTTCATCATGATGACAACTTCAACTTTGACTTTTTTTTAAACCCTTACCTTCTGTCTTAGAATCATTACTGTGTATTGGTTCTAAGACAGAAGAGAGGCAATGGCTAGGCAATAGGGCTTAAGTGACTTGCCCAGGGTCACACAACTAGGAAGTGTCTACAGCCATATTTGAACCTAGGACCTCCAGTCTCTAGGCCTGGCTCTCAATCCACTGAGCCACCCAGCTGCTCCCTACTTTGACTTTTAACATGCAGCAAGCTCTGATTTTGGAAAGCTGGTCTTCCTTGCCAGCCTTGTTTCAATCAGGGCTAATATTTGGTTTCAATACCTGCTGAATGGTCTCCCAGTAAGAGATATTCATCCTTCAGGTCTACTGGATATCATGTTGTCCTTAAAGCTTTCACACATTCCATTTATCAATAGCAAGTGGAATTGTGTTTGAAAAAGTTTTTGTACATTTTGGTGGTTTTCAACTGTAGGGTATTATCACTAACTGCCACAGTAAGTAGGCTAGGGTTAGATAGGCTGATGTAGACACTCTTTAGGGCACCTTTTATAGCTCCTTCTTCATGGCAGGAGATAAACAATTTAGTCCTTTAAAAAGACTACTTGGACATCCAGGAAGCTCCCAAAAGTTCCACTTTTGCTTTGGTCCAGTGAGAATATCATTGTATACCCTGGGCTACTTACAATGCAGGTTATCACCATAATTCCTAGTTGTGATAATTAGATTAAGTCTACATCGCCCATCTTTAGATTTAATCACCAAAGGTGAGAGGACCTCCAATTCTGGGAGGTCCATAACCCATCTGTGCTAGAGTGGGTGACAATTCAGAATCAACTGTTCCCCCCCCAGGAGTTCTATGAGAAATGTCTATTGTGATTGGACATGCAGGCTAGGGGAAGGCATAGGAAGTGACGCATAAGTGACCCCTTTTAAAAGAGGGAGTTGAGTGAGTGAGGGTCTTTGGTAGAAGAGAGCATCTGGTGAGGACCTCTTCTGGTTCATGGAGGAGTATTGGCATGCTGAGATCTTGGTGAGACTGCTTTCAAAATCTTCTTTAGAAGTGCACATGGTGAGTTTAAAGACTGAATCTTCCTGAACTTCTCTTAAGAAACTTCTTTTAATAGACTCTGTGAATGAAGTTTTGCTTCATTCACCTCCAGGTCTCTGGTCCTCTGACTCTCAGCTGAGGGTTAATTAGATCTACCTGGATTAATTAGAGGATTGTAGTAAATTACCTACTGGGTTAGATTCTTATTTCCTTATTTCTTCTCTCTCTTCTTAATTATAAATAATCTTCCATAAAAGTCAATTTTTACTTGAGATTTTTCTTAATTGAGGACTGATAGTAGTTCAATCCTCTGGTGACCATCTTTTAATATATTGAACCCAAAAAAAAACCCTTTTTCCCTCTTACATAGTATAACTGGACCTAGTATTTAGTCACTTGCCTATCACTACAAGGCTTTGGAGTAGGAGTAAAATAATGAAATAATGAGATAAAATAGTAAAATGCAAAATGGAAAAATGATATGTATGATGTCTTTTGTGCAAAGTCATTGGCCTTGCTGTCTCTTCCAGTGATCAAAGTCTAGTGGCAAGACAAAAGTTAAGATGACTGGCAATGAGTCCAGACACAGTGGATAATCTTGGCTTCTTTGATGTTTAAACAAGCTCTAAGCATTCCATAGTAGCTATTGCTTTTGCCACCTTTACATATAGAGAAACAGGAGAGAAGTAGGGTGAGATAAGGGAGGGATCTGGAGTATCCTTGGAGGACTGAAGAAATAGGAGAAACAAGGATGGGTTAAGAGAAAGGAGGGCAATGAGATAAAGAAAGGGAGAAAAGGGAAGGATAACTAGAGGGGAGAACATCAAGAGGTAAGTGGATAATTGAGGAGATAAAGGAGGGACTCTTAGGACAAGGTAGGGGAGGAATTTTTAGGATAGCATTCATGTCAAGAATTAGGAGGGCATGATTGTTGGGATAAAAATATATATTTTAAGAATAAAATGTAAGGAGTAAGGGTCAAGAGAAAGACCTTTTGAAAAGTGGGCCAGTTTGGAACTAGAAGAGTAAGGAGAAAGGATGAGTAAGGATTTGGGGGAAGGGATACAAAATGGAGAAGTATTGGTCAAAGGAAATTAGACATCTAAGTAGGTATACAGTGGAAGGAAAGGAAGAGAGAGACAAACAGTGAAGAGGAACAGAGTAGATAGAAATGCACAGCTAGCAACTATGACATTGAGTGTAAATGGAATGAATTTACCAATGGGAAGAAAATGGATAGCAGAAAGGATAAAAAACCAGGACCTGACATTGTGTTGTTTACAAGACAGAAATTGAAAATGAGAGACACATGTAGAATGAAGGCAAGGGGCTGGAGCAGAATATACTATTCCTCAGCTGATCCAGAGAAGGCATGGGTAGTACTCAAGATTTCTCACAAAGTTTGGGCTAAAATGGATATAACTGGAAAGGATTAACAGAATAATTATATGTTAGTTGGATACTGTGGATAATGAAATATTATCACAATAGGAACTGTATGTATCCAGAGTTTTAGGATCCAGATATTTAAAGAAAAATTCTAAATGAAATACAGATGAAAATAGATAATAAAATAATAATAGTAGCAGATTTAATTTCTCCTTCTTAGAACTGACAAATCTAACCCCAGAAAATAATAATAAATTTAAGAAGATAAATAGAACCTTAGATAAGTTAAATATGATAGATATCTGGAGAACCCACACACATCTCTGTGAGACAAATCATAAATGTAAGCCTGAGCATACACATAATCCAAACATAGTTTCTGATGGGAGTACAGTGGTTTGGAAAGCATAAATATCCTCTGAAAGTCTTATTGCAATATTTACTATCTACTGAGGTAATCCTCCATTTTTGAATGGTTTTGGCATTGGAATAAAAGTTCCACTGAGCATGACCAATCTGAAAAGCCTTGATTTTAAAAGAATATTTTACAATTTAAATTAATATCAGTAACTCCAGGTAGTATGTTTATAAAGTTTATTAATAATCACTGGATGTAGAAAGAAAAAACTAAAAGAAATAGAAGCTCAAACCTAATTATCTCACAAAAAGTAAACCCAAGTGAGTAAAGCCTCCTGCCTCTCCAAAAAGCCCACTTCAGCAGCCATAATGAGGGGAAAAGAAAGAGAGAGTCAGGGCTACTCAAAACTTATATCCTCCCTATTTTAACACATAACATGAGAAGGAACATGCAATGCTAGAAATTGGAATTCTGGGGAGCAGATTCTAAATACACAGTATGCTCCTAGCATTAGATTGTGTCTACTAAGTAAGGCACAATCTAAAGTAAATATTGTCCTGGTAATGTCTATTAACTGAGAACCAGAGAGGATAAGTCAATCAAATTAAATGCTTATAGGAATATGGAGAAACAGGTCTAATATAACATTGAGAAGCTGTGAATTGTTGTTGCTGTTGTTGTTTTAGAAAATAAGATAGAAATATACATTAAGAGTTGTAAAGCTAAATGGGCAAGAGACATGAATAGGCAATTTTCAGGTAAAGAAATCAAAAGTATCAATAAGCACATGAGAAAGTGTTCCAAATCTCTAATAATTAGAGAAATGCAAATCAAAACAACTCTGAGGTATCACCTCACACCTAGCAGATTGGCTAAAATGACAACACTGGAGAGTAATGAATGCTGGAGGGGATGTGGCAAAATTGGGACATTAATGCATTGCTGGTGGAGCTGTGAACTGATCCAGCCATTCTGGAATCATGCTCAAAGGGCTATAAAAGAATGCTTGCCCTTTGATCCAGCCATACCATTGCTGGGTTTGTACCCCAAAGAGATCATAGATAAACAGACTTGTACGAAAATATTTATAGCTGTGCTTTTTGTGGTGGCAACAAATTGGAAAAGGAGGGTATGTCCTTCAATTGGGGAATGGCTGAACAAACTGTGGTATATGCGGGTGATGGAATACAATTGTGCTAAAAGGAATAATAAACTGGAGGAGTTCCAGGCGAACTGGAGAGACCTCCGGGAACAGATGCAGAGCGAAAGGAGCAGAGCCAGAAGAACTCTGTACACAGAGACTGATATACTATGGTAAAATTGAATGTAATGGACCTCTGTACCAGCAGCAATACAATGACCCAGGACAATTCTGAGGGACTTATGGTAAAGATGCTACCCACATTCAGAGGAAGGACTGCAGGAGAAGAAACATATAAGAAAAACAACTGCTTGAACGCATGGGTCGGGGTGGACATGATTGGGGATGTGGACTCGAAACTACCATACCAATGCAACTACCAACAATTTGGAAATTGGTCTTGATCAAGGAAACATGACAAAACTAGTGGAAATGCGCATCGGCCATGGGTAGGGGGAGTGCAGGTGGGGGGGGTGAAGGGGAAAGGAGGAGCATGAATCATGTAACCATGTTAAAAATGAATATTAATAAATGTTAAAAAAAAAAGAGTTGTAAAGCTATTCATGCTCATTGACCTAGGAATCTCATTACTAGAATTAGGTTGTAAGGGCATTATTCAGAGGGTAAAAAACTATATATGTATGAAAACATTCATCAAGGCTTTTTTTTAAATGACAAAATTAACTGCAAATAACATAAATGCAATGATTGTGAGAGATGGTTAAATAGATTGTGATATTGGAATGCAATGGATCTTATTATATTATTAGAAATGACATATTGGAAATATAAAGAAAATAAGGGAAATATACAGAGATAAAAAGAGAACAATAATAGTATATACTGTGATTAAATTTTTTAAAATAGCCAAAAAACAGAGAAAAAAAATGTCAAAATAAAAGAAATCCAAAGGGATCTAAAACGCAGAGCATGTTTACATTAGTATATATATATGTATATATACACATATATATTATTTATGCATTTCTAAATAAATTATAAACAATTTGGAGTTTGGGGTTATGTACATAATTTTTATGAATTTGTTTAAGTATTTCTTTTTAATTGCAGTTACTTAATATATAATGCAAAACTTTTTAAATCCACATATAGTAGTATATGAAGTACTTGGAATAAGAAAAAAATTTGATATTGCGTTATTTTGTAATAGCACCACTGAAGTGTAATTCTCAAAGCAGGAAGGTTAAGAATATCTGACCTTTATCAAAAGAAATTGAACTGAAAGAATTTTCCTAATTTTAGTTAGTTTTCTGTCATTTAAGTGATGAATTTCTTGACACATGCACATATTTTTCACTCTTTTGTTGCATTATAATTATTCATTTAAAAATAAAGAATTTATTTAGAATAATGAATTAAATTTAGAATAGATGACTTCCTCTAAGGAAAGTTGTAGTTCTTAAAAATGTACTAACATTGAGTATTAGAGATGTGGCAGTGACTTTGGGTATAAGAGAATCATGTTTTTAAGGCATACTGAAAGACTACAAAGGAAAAACTAAAGACAAGCCTCAAAGTGTAAAGGAAACTGAAATATAAAAATACTAAGAATTGACAGGATTGGTATATAAAATAGCAAAATTAACTATAAGAAAACAATTATTTTCCTTTGCCCCAATTAAATTGCACACCACAGTTAAGTCAATAAAAAGTAAATTAAAGCTATAGAAAGTTCTAAACAATTAACGGGATCAGGAAAGCATTCCAAATTTGAGATGATACCTAGAGTTGGGAGGACCTGTTTTCAAATCTGGCCTCAGACACTTCCAAGCTATATGACACTGGGCAAATCACTTAGCTCCCATTGACCTAGCCTTTACCACCCTTCTCCCATGGAACCAATACACGGTATTTATTCTAAGATGGAAGGTAAGGTTTTTGTTGTTTTTGTTATTGTTGTTTTCAGGTTACTTTTAATTTATTAATTAATTTTCAAATATTTTTTCTATGGTTACATTATTCATGTTATCTCCCTCTCCTCTTCACTCTATCCTCCTGGAGCTGACAAGCAATACCACTGAGTTATACATGTACTACCACTTGTTACCTATTTCCATATTATTCATTTTTGCAATAGATTAATCTTATAAAATCAAAACCACAAATCATATACCCATATAAACAAGTGATGAATCATATGCTTTTCTTCTACATTTCTACTCCCACAGTTTTCTCTTGATGTGGATAGCATTCTTTCTCATAAGTCTCTGAAGGTAAGGTTTTAAAAAAATAGGTAAGATGGGCTTTTATTAATCATCAGTTACTTAGATGATAAACTGTACAATGTATCTTCTTCATAAAGATCACTTTGTAATATGTCATATCCTATTCACTATTAGTATATACTTTTCCTTTGATTTCCAAGTGATTCCCATGTTTAATTTTTTGGCACTTGTGGTACTTTTGTATTATATCTCAAGAATTTATAATATTAGAAGAATATTTTATTGAAAATTGAATTCAGAGAATTCTAGGGAATGTCAGTCAATAAATATCTATTTGTTATGACCGAGATGATTGAAGTCAATAGAATTTCTCCAGTTCTCATCAACTTGCAAAAATAAAATAACAAACAAATGAAGAAATCTGCAACAGAGATGGAGTAAATACAATTGAAACTACAAGGTAAGAAAATACAAAACACAAATAGGTAAGAATTATGTGGAGAACACACATTTTTAGGATATTCACTCGGCACTCCTCATCTATCAGCTTCTATGCTCTTGAAGAGTTCTCAAACTGATGTATGGGCTTGTACTGTGGAAATTCTTCCACATTCTCTCACTGCTGCAGAGATTTTTGTTTTTTCTTAAACTCTGTGTTTTCCCATGATATTTTTGCAACAAATTGAGGAAAAGGAGGTCTGGCGGTGGCTGTGTGTGGGTGGTGGTGGAGAGTTTCCCTCTTCTTAATGTGTTATAGAAGCTAGGGAAACTGAGTCTTCCCAGGACATTTTAGAACACTAACCCAACCATCCCTAATCTTGGAAAAAAAATTAGCAAACTATTTCAGTACAGCTATAGAATTAAAAATGGAAAGCATCTATGGTAGGGGCCAGTATACGTGGTTGTACTGAGACTAAAAAAAAGGTTACTGAAACCTAGCTGAAACATGTCACGTCCAATCAGAAGCTCCTTTTACCAGGGTCCAAACTGGATAAATAGTAAATTGCTTCACATGTGAGATAGTTGAAAAATTGTCTTACAAATTACTTAACTTCACGCATTATACTCTCCAGTCATACTGGATTAATAGCTGTTCTTCACATCTTATCTTTATTTCCTGTCTCCATGCCTGGAATGCTCTCCCTCTTCAACTGTAAAAGTGTGTCTTATAATCCTTGGCTTCCTTCAAGTTTTGCTCTAATGCTAATTTGTTCAGGAGTCCCTTCCTGGTCCTACCACTGCAAGTGAATTCCTTTATAAGGATAAGCTGACATTCATTAATACTCCATCTGCCTAATCTAGTAAATCAGTAGATCAGAGAAGAAGCCCCTTCAGGACAGAATAGTCCAAACCCACAGATCCAGCAAATAATCAGAGGAGCAAGATTACAGCCAATGACAAGGGGCAAAGAAGGAAAAAATATGAGTAAAAAACAGAAAAAGAAAAAAAAAGAAACTACAATCAACAGCTTCTATCCAGCTAATGAACAAAGAGCAAATAGAATAGAGGAGGACCAAGGAACACCAAGGAAAAATGCAGAAACTACAGTGAATTGGACTCAGGCTTTGGAAGAACTCAAAATACAATTCAAAAAACAGTTAAGAGGCTGAAGACAATTGGGAAAAGAACTTAAAAAGCAAAATAAGTCATCTGGAAGCATAGCCACATGAACTAAAACAAGAAAATAGTGTCTTGAAAGTCAGAATTGACCAGGTGAAAACAAGGCAAAGAAAGTGAAAGATGACCCACAAAGAAAAACAGAACGGAAGGAGAAGGATGACCAAAAAGCCAGGGATGAAATTCAGTCTTTAAAAATTAGAATCTAACAACTAGAAGCAAATGACTCCACAAGGCAACAAAAATCTAAAAAACAAAATCAAAGAATGAAAAAATTTGAGGAAGATATGAAATGCCTCATTGACAAAACTACAGACTTGAAAAACAGACCCAGGAGAGACAACTTAAGAATTGTTGGACTACTAGAAAGTCATGACAAAAGAAAAAGTCTAGACACCATTCTATAGCAGTGACGGGCAAACTACAGTCCATGGGCCAGATGTGGCCCCCTGAAATGTTCTATCAGGCTGAACAACATTATTCCTAATCTGACAAATACAATGAGTAGGATACAATACAATGAAATGTTGAAAGAATTGCCTTAAAAACAGACTGACAGATGAGCATTTCCTTTCCTTTGGCCTACTCTTTAAAAAGTTTGCCCATCACTGTTCTACAGGAAATTATCCAAGAAAACTGCCCTGACATTCCTGAATAAAAGGGAAAAGTAGAAATTGAAAAAATCCATAGAACACCTCCTGCATTGAATCCCCAATTGACAATGTCCAGGAATGTTATAACCAAATTCAAGAACTACTAGACCAAGGAAAATATAGTTATGAAGAAACCATTCAGATATCATGGAACCACAGTGAGGATAACACAGGACCTGGCTGCATCCACACTGAAAGATCTGAAGGCATGGAATATGATATTCCAGAAAGCAAGGGAACTGAGTCTACAACCAAGAACCCAGCAAAACTGACTATATTCTTGCAGGGAAAAGTATGGTCATTTAATAAAATAGAAGATTACCAAGCATTCCTAAAGAAAAGACCTGATGTAAACAGAAAATTTGATACCCAAACACAGAGCTCAAGAGAATCACCAAAAGGTAATTAAGAAAGGGGAAAGATGTTTTAGAGGGAACCAATGACAAACTGCATAGGATCATATGTCAAATATATATATATATATATATATATATATATA
>NC_058135.1:207447304-207458016 GCF_016433145.1 Gracilinanus agilis
TTTTTTTTTTTTTTTTTTTTTTTTTTTTTTTTTTTTTTTTTTTTTTTATGGAGCCAGTGCAGTAACCTGAACTACTTAGCCTTTAGTTCTGCTATGTCTCCAGAGGAATTTAATAGCTCAGCTCAGGGAAGAAGCTGAGGGAGAATATAATGATAATATTAATAGGGTTCCAAAAATATTGATAAGATGTCAGCCTCATAGTTTTATTCCTAAAAGTCAGCATGGTCATTCCCAGAGTTAAGAAAAACTAATTCATGTCTCCTCGCTGCCATGTACAAGCCTTGTGATCTGTGAACAAGTCATTTAAATTCTCTGTTCCCCAGGCAACTCTCAGAGTATAAGCAACAAGTGTCTTACTGTGTCCCCTGATAATTCCTTCACAGCAGGAATTGTTTTATTTCATTTTAGTATTTCCAAGATTAGGGACAGTATTTATTTGGCAAATAGTAGAAATAAACTAATAAAGCTTTGCTAACTGATTATTAAGTTGATATTCTACATTGTTGGGAGGATCCTCACACTAATGACATCATAGATCTTGCTTAGAAACACAAATCTTATCCCCCTTCAAACATCTTGCTTTAACTGGCAAAATATCACTAATTAGGATTTAATTTTATCTCCTCACTTTGCCCTTCCTCAGTCTCATACGTTGAGAATGAATAGTGAAACACTTCAAACCCCGAATCCAAGAAAGGAAATGCAGTAGGAAAAAAGTCTCTAGAATTAATAAAATGGATAATAATTGCATAGTATTCATCAGATTAATAATAATTATTAATTAGTAAGATCACAGAGGTCTTTAGTAGCAGAGCCAGGAATCCAGGTCTTCCAAATCTATTGTGTTCTTTCTACTATATCTTGATGCTAATTCTGTTTTTTGCCATTACTTCCCTTTTAGTGAATGAAATTAATTACAAGACTATAATCAAGCATTATTACATTCTGCTGTAGAAGCCATTTTTATCACAAAACTGAATATTACCTAATTGCCATCTTTATCCAAACATGACCAAAATAATGGTAATATGTTTTTGTAAAACATATAGCACTTTGTTCTTTTAAAAATCCCTTCCATTTACTGATCCTAAGAACTATCCTGGAAACACATAGATTTAGAGTTAGAAAAAACCTGACAGATTATCTGATCTAATAATCTAAGTTATGAAGGGGGAATCCTTTAGAGATAAAATGTCTTGCTCTAGGTCACATAATAAATGCATAAAGAAAGCTAAGATTCACATCATTTTAATAAATCGAACTTCAGTGGAAAGTTTTCTGACTCTAGAGTGAAAAGATCAGGACTCAAATCATCTCTAACATTTAGCTTATTACCAATGTGACTTTAGACAAGTTATTTAAATTCCACAGCCCTGAATTTGCTTATTTGTAAAATGGGGAAGTTGTTCTAGCTGAGTCTCTCAGGTCTCCTTTATCTACATTTCAATGATCAGATTTTTCTTTCTGCTATGTAACACTATAACATAAATATCTATGTTTATATTTTACAAATAACTAAACTGAGGCTAAGAAGTGAGGTGACTTGTCCAAAATAACATGGTAAGTGAAAAGTTGAGACAAGGCAAAATCTAAGTCTCCTCATTCCTGGTGCACTTTCCACCATGCCATATTCCTGATCCTCAGGAGTCCTGAGGCATTCTGTGAGTCCTAATAAGATCCAGATGAAAATTCATCACTTCCTTTCATTTCCTACTGTGAAGACCTAATTAAACATGTCCCTTTTCAGTCTCAGATTTCATTTACCACTTCACATGTAAGATTCATGAAGGACACCTCTCAGAATCCCTTCTGCAGCACCTCTGCCTTCCATCTTCTGTCTTTCTCCATTCCTGGGATAATTGTCTCTTTCTGTGGTCATGAGGGACATGGGTGTTTTTTTTTCTCTACTCTAATTGGGGTAAGTATTGCCACATCTCAGAAGGGGAGATCCTTGGTGTGTCCTGGAAATAAATATGGCTCCTGAATAATTATTTGGCTCTGTAAAAATTGATGCCTGGAAACCCTGCCGAGACCCTGCCATCAAAACAGAAAAATCAAATTTTACTCTGAATGGAGTCTTAATAACAGTTGGAAATTTCTGCCTCTTGCCCATAATTTATTTACCAAGAATCTTTTTGAAGAGAACTGGCTTGGAGAATTCAGTAAGTCTTTGATGTTTGCAAAAGTAACCATACAGTTAGGCAGGGTGACTTTTACAAGGTATGGATACAGAGTTTATATGATACTAGATTATTCTCAGATATAGCTACATGATTATATGTCATTTACATTGTATAGTGTATGTGTCATATTTAAATAAAAAGGAGAGGTATAATAAGATGGCACTACTAGCTCCCCATTATATAATCCCAGAGATGGTTGCACTATTTGAATTCATACAATATGAGGTTTTAGATATATCAATTTGTTCTATTTTAATATATCTATGCATCATGAATTTAAATACTATGCTAATTCTTTTTTTTCACTAATCAGAAACTATCTGTTGATAGAGAGCTGGTCTTCAGAGTGAGAAAGATAATTCTAACTCCTTCTCTGATGTAAACTGACTCCAAATGATCCTGGGTAAATGTCATGAAGTCCTATCATGAGACTTTCTAATGCTAAGGTGCAAAGGTCTTGGTAAACTATATGGCTAGAGGGAGCTTCTTTACTATAAGTTCCACCCACCAATTAAATCACAGGTATGAGGGTAGGAAGGCAGTGAAAAGAGAAAATGAAAACTAATGGGGATTTTAAAAAACATCTTTTTTGTTTGTTTGTTTTTAAGTTGTTTCAGTTGTGTCCAACTCTTCATGACCCTGTTTAGGATTTTCTTGGCAAAAACCTGGAATGGTTTGCCATTTTGTTTTCCAGCTCATTTTACAGATGAGGAAACTGAGGCAAACAGGGTTACATGATTTACCTAGGGACACAGCGAGTATGAGTCTGAAGTTAGATTTGAACTCAGATCCTCTTGATTCCAGGACTAGTGCACTATGCATATGCACTGTGTCATGAGCTGCCCTAAAAAGCATTTAACCTAATCCTTTTATTTTATAGAAGAGGAGAGCAAAGCTCAAGCGCTGAAAACGAAACTAAAGATAAGATTTGGTGATTTCTTCCAGGTCATATAAGTAATAAGTAGTAAAAAGAAGCCCTAAATCCAGGCTTTCTAAGTCAGAAGATCATAGATTTAAACCTGGAAGACCTTAGAGATCAGCATGTCCAAATGCTCGACTTTAGAGATGAGGAGATAAGTTTGGAAAAGGGAAGTGAAAGCTAATTATCAAAGTTATGATTTGAACTTAGTGGCCTTGCTGACTCCAAGTTAGGATGAAAAGGGCTCATGTGATTTGGGAAGTTCCACGGTGAGACAACATAGTGGAAAACTTTGGTAAATCAGAAGCAGAACTGGAGGGGAATGAAACTAGGCTATCCTGGATTTCTCCATAAAATGGAGGCTCTAGGAGGAAATCACTGAATGGATTAGAGTAACTAAATTGCAGAAGGGTATTCCAGGGTGAGATTTTTGTAGGGGCAGGTAGATGATACAAAGAAAGGATGCCTCAGGTGCTGAGGAAAGTTCTAGGACAAATAAGTAACTACAATTTTTGTGGCAAAAGCCAAAAAATGAGAAAAAACCCCACGATAAATGAAAAAACACCATGGATCCTTTTACCACTTAACTATTAGATTCTTAAACCTTAGACTGTGAAATTTCCTTCTCCATTCATAATAACTTACGCCTAAACCTATTTCACTTCAACCTAGTCCATTGATTTCTTCCTGTTGTTAATCTAATTCTTTACCTATGGTCAAAGGTAGAATGTAAACTCAGGTCTCCCTGACTCCAGTGCCAGCTTGCTATCCACTACTCATGCTGCTTAGTGATTTAAATTAAATGTGTCTAATGTAGCTTTTGAATAAGGCAACCAAGATGGTACAATGGATAGAGCACTAGATACTAGCTGTGTGATCCTGGGCAAGTCATTTAATGCTGTTTGCCTCAGTTTCCTCATCTATAAAATGATCTGAAAAGGAAATGACAAATTATCCCTGTATCTTTGTCAAGAAAACTTTAAATGTAGTCATAAAGAGGCAGACATGACTGAAATGACTGAACACAACAACAAAATACTCAGGCTTTATTTTTCTCCTTTAACAGTTTTCATTCTTTCGGCTGCCAGATTAACATTATACTATCCTTTTTAGTTATTTATCTTGATCCCTGATCTTCTATCTTATGGTCTCCTAATTTTCAACTGTCGATCAGTTCCCTTCCCTCCCTGAAGACACGCACACACATACACATAAATGCATGCAAGCACACACCTTTACCCCCATAAGTTTTCTCTGAATCTACTGTGAATCTCCTAAATACTACTGGTGGGAGTCACTATGTCATATCGAATAGGTTCAATGCAAATTCATATTTACTAATTTCAACTGAGTCCCTGTTGCTCTGCAGCAATCCCTTTATCTATCTGATTGATTCCCTATCATATTCATCATAATGCCTGTGTTCTTCCTCCTAAAGCCCACAATTTCCTGATACCTCTGTCTCTCACCAGATGTCCTTGCTTCCCATTTTACTGATATTGAGTCCATCAGTTATGAATCCCCTCATGCCTCCTCCTCCACACTTCAAAATTCCTTCAATATAAGGAAGGGGAAGTGGTTAAACACTTCTTGTGCCACAGATACCTTTGACAGTCTCTTATAGCTAGAGATAATTTCAAAGATGCTTTTAAAATGTGTGAATTAAAATGCATAGAATTATGAAGAAACCAATTATATTTAAATAAGGAGGACTACTTATTTAGGTATGTAAAATGTAAAGCTTTAGATAAGTATAGATTGACATATAAAATATAGCTACATATAGGTATTGGATATATGGGTTCCTAGATAAAGGTCTATAGATGTGGATATAGATATATAAAGACAAGATCATAGAGCTCAGGTTAAGAACTTTTATTCTACACTGTGCCATTCCCACTTCCATTCTTTCTCCTTTTGCTCCAGTTCCTGAGGGACAGAATTTTTTTTTCTCTTTATCATTGCTTTAGCCAACCCTTCTACTTATGACTTAAATTTCAATACATTTTATTTTTTCTGGGAGCTTTCCTTTTTTGACACCCTCCATCTGCTTTTAGATTTATTCTCTGCCTATCTGCTGTATCTTTCTCTGAAATTGACTTTAGAAAGTCTGGCAGTAGGAAATAGTCCTCAAGAACATGATATACTTTGTCCATGGATTGAAAGAACTGTGGGTTTCATGGAGTCATTAAAGCACATTAATGACGAGAATAAAAGCATGGATGAGAAGAGTGAGAATGAAAAAGTTTCTAGGAATTTGGAGCCCTAGGAAATGCTCAAGAAAGTGGAGTGTGAGATTAGTATGACCATAGATAACAAATACTTGTCATTTCAAAATGTAAAACTCTCTTAGTGGTGTCATCTATCCTGATGGATTTAACTATCTTCATCTAGCCCTACACTCATTTTTTAAACCCTTACCTTCCGTCTTAGAATCAATATGGTGTATTTGTCCCAAGGCAGAAGAATGATAATGGCTGGGCAATTTGGGTTAAGTGACTTGCCCAGAATCACGCAGCTAGGGGGTGTCTGAGGGCAGGTTTGAACCCAGGATGTTCCATCTCCAGCCTGGCTCTCTGTCATCTGAGTCATCTACCTGCCCCTGTCTCTGCACTTCTAACTCTCAAATCTAAGTATATTGCCTTAATATCTCTTCAGAACTTCAGTAAAATGAATCTAACTGCTAAGACACAATGATTCCACTACATGACCTACAATCCCTGGAAACTCAAAATGGCCAGAAAGAATTCATCATCCTTTGCTCTTCCCTGTGTATCTTTCCTATGTATCTTCCCAAAGTCTTCGTTTTCATGGGTGACACTACCATTTTCCTTCTATTTAGACTCATAACTTGGATTGGCATCATTGATGCTTTATTTCTCCCTTAACCTTCATATCTAATTGATTGCTATGTCTCTGATTCTATTTCTACAATATTTCTCAAATACATCCCCTTGAGTCTACTAACTCTTAGTCAAGATTTTTATTCTATAGACTATTAATTAGTTTATTTTTTTCTCTAACACAGCCTTCACATAGCCAACATAATCTTACTAAACCACAGGTATGATGTCAGTTTTCTAATGAAATATCACCAGTGACTATTATTATATTTCAGATAAATGACAAGTTCCTTACTCTGTCCTTTAAAGCCCTCCCTAATTGGGTTTACATTTTCCCTTCCAGATGATTTTATATTTCTCTTCTCCTCTTCTCTATGCTCCCTACATTAAAATCAAACAAGTATTCCCTGAATTTGAAATGGTTTTCAGTCTCACTGGATATATTATACATACTTCTCATACTTGCAATAGAGATTACCTCCTCAACTTGAAGTGTCCTTTTCTTCCTTCAGTTACTTTTTCTGGGACTCCTACTTAGATCTCCGTAGTTAAATATTTACTTTCTTCTCAAAATTTCCTAGAACTTCTTCTTGACATTTCTTCTGATTTCACTAATCAGTGAATTGGTTGTGTTCAACCCAAAAGATTATTAGATTTCTGAGGGCAGGGATGTGTCATTTCATTTGATATCTGTTACCCCAGCATGCAGTAGCCCCAGATAGATATAGTTTGGCTCTTAGCAATAGATAGCCTTTCACTATATTTGAAAACTTAACCAGTTTTTTTAAGTGTTTTAGTTCAGGGACTATCTTATGTCTTTTCATTGTACCCTTAGTACCTGGCACAGCAGTGCTTGGCAAGTAGTAGGAAATTAGTCAAAATTTAGAGACTCTGATTCTGACTTTGAAGCATTATAAAAGTTGTCAGAGCTTTATGAGAGGGTGGCATACCCTTGAATAATCCATTGTGAGCTCAATCCAAAAAAGATTTTAGATGAGGGCTTTGATGAACATACCAGTGTCTATGGTAGGGGGTTACTTATACATGTTTACTAAGGGCATAAATGGGCAGTACTTTTGCCTCATATATTTTATCTTTCAACATTTGAAACATGATTTCCCCCTAAATACAGGACTGTTTCTATATGTAACATTTTTGTATACACACAAGCCCAGTAATAGAATCAATTTCCGACATGAGAGAAATTCCTAGAAAAAATTGGAGATGGACATCACCATAAGGCTGCCCCTACACATTTCTTGAAGAGCACATGCAAACTGAGATATAAAGAAATTATGAGCTGTATCACTGGAAAGAATATCCTAAATCCATGAAATAATAGAACTTTGAATTTTCAAAGAAATTAGACACACACAAAAAACCCATATAATATAAATATGAAACCAAAAATATGTAACATGCTTAAGGTTGTATGGTACAGTAATATGAATGACAAGGGTGTCCTGGCTTCATTCTTCAACCTATTTCCACTACATCTGATGACTCAGTAGGTACTAAAGTTCATCTAATGCCCCAAATGATACCACTTCATTAATCTGCTTTTCTCTATTCAACTATGGCATCAGTTTAAAAAAAGTTTCCATTAGACACTGAAACAAAAATATTTTGACTATTGCCCTGTCCTTCATCATCTTTGGAGAAAGACATTCCAAGCCACATTTAAAAAAAAATAGTGAAGAGATTGTTTATGACATTCCCCAAATCCCTTATGACACTGTCAGGTCATGCTTGAATCAGGAAGAGGTGAAATATAATGTCAATCATTTTCCTGTTTTCTCTAGTACGGGGGATTGTGTGAACACATCCAAAGAGGCACCCTCAGGAAGAGTCAAGCTTTTTAAAAAATGCTGTCTTCAGCTCTCTCTATAAAACAGCACACAGACAGTTGAATGAGTATCAGCCGTATGTTTCTTAAGTTCTTAAGGTAGAGCAAGGTGCTGTAAATATAGAAAGATTAAGGGATAAGTTATACTGTGAATCTGGGGTTTAAAAGAGGTTATCTGGACTTTCCATTGCTGCTAGTGCTAACAATAAGTTATAATGCCTGTCTTTACAGTTTGCAAAGTACTTTCAAAAAATGCACTCATGCTGATGGTATGGTAAGGCTGCCTGATTTTTTTTTTAACAAAGTGACTAAAGCACCTAGGGATCCTTAGAAAGTGAGCTTTACAACTTAAAAAAATCAATGTGCCTCTATGTAGAGAATGACCCACTTTCCTTAGTTTTTCCCAGTTACTCTTTTCTCTTTAGGGAGACAGATTGTACTCTCTACTTGCATTTTTTCCTTATATTTATTATAATAATTTTTAATATTTCATATCAATATAATTTTCAATATTTGTTTTCTGATATTTTGCAATCAATGATCTCTTTTTCCTTCTAACCCCTCCCACTTCACAAGAAGGCAGGTAATACAATATAGATTGCACATATATTATCAGATAATATATATTTCTATGTTTGTAATGTAGTGAAAGAAGATACATATTGCTTTCACTAGAGAAAAACTTTGTGGAGGAAATAAAGTAAAGAATAATATGCTTCAGTTTGCATTCGGACACACCGTCTATTCCTTCTATGGTGGTGGTTATCTTTTTTTTTTTTTGGCCTCAGACTTTTGGAGTCGTCCTGAAACTTTGACTTGAGGATAATAAGGTCATTCACAGTTGATCTTCATACATTATTGCTGTTATTGTGTACAATGCTCTCCTGGTTCTATTCACTTCACTTTGCATCATTTCATATAAGCCTTTCCAGGTTTTTTGTGATTATCTTGTTTATAATTTTTATGGCAAATACACATTTTTCATATTCATCACTGCATTTTTCTCTCATAAAAGAACTTTAAAATGTTCTTTAAAAACTGAGTCAGAATTGACAGGAACAGATCTTCTATTCTTTTGAAGTTGTTGTTGTTAAGTGGGAATAAAATATTTACTAAAAAAAAATTCAGTTAGTTCAAAGTTTGTAAAACACAGGCTGCTTTAAGGGAATTAAAATCCTGGCATGTTCTGTCTCAGTTTTGATCATACAGAATGATAGAATATTAGACCAATAAGGAACATTAAGCATCTAGTGGTCTAATGTCCTCATTTTGGAGCAGAGAGGGGACTTTATTAAAGCTATAACAGCAACTTTGTGGCAGAAATGGGACTAGAACCCATTGGGTCTAGACTTAGAGACAGTGTAGTGCAGTGCAAAAAGAAGTAGATGAGGAACAGCTTAGGTTCCAGAAGGCAAATGCAATTTAAAGAAACTTTAGATGATGCACGAATGTCGTCTTCCTATACTACAAAGAGTGGCAGCATGATTAAAAGGGGGAAAAAGTATGGGATTTGTCTTCAGTGAATGAATTCTATCAGACATTTAAAGAACAATTAATCCCAAAACCATAAAAACTATCTGGCAAAAAAAGTAGGAAAAGAAGTCCTACCAAATTCTTTTTATGACACATATGTGGTACTGATATCTAAGCCAGGAAAACCAAAAACAGAGAAAGAAAATTGCTGACTAGTTTCCTTAATGAATATTGATGCAAATATCTTAAATAAAATACTAGCAAAGAGACCATAACAATATATAAGAAGTATAATTCACTATAACCAGGTGGGATTTATATCAGGCATACAATGTAGGTTTAATATTAGGAAAATATCAACATAATTGGCCATATCAATAACAGAACAGAGCTCATGATTCTCTAAGTGAATGCAGAAAAAAAAAACTTTTGACAAATTATAATCTGAATTCAAAAAATACTAGAATGCATAGGAATAAACAGGTCTTTCCTTAAAATGATAAATGGTATCTTTCTAAAATGATCATCAAATGTCATAGGCAATGGGGGGATGTTACAAGCCATTCCAATAAGATCAGCGATGAAACAAGGATGCCAATTATCACCACTATTATTTAATATTCTACTAGAAATGCTGGCTTTAGCAAAAAGAAAAGAAAAAGAAATTGAAGGAGTTAAAGTAGCAGAGAGAAAACTAAATTATCACTCTTTACAGATGCTATGACGGTGTATTTTAAGAATCCTAGAGAATCAATTTAAAAACTAGTTGAAATAATTAATGACTTAAGCAAAGTTGCAATTCTACCTAAACTACATAAACTAATTTACTATTCAATGTCATACAAATCAAACGACCCAAAAATTATTTTATAGAACTAGAAAAAATAATAACAAAATTCATCTGAAAAAACAAAAGATAAAGAATATCAAGGGAATTCATGAAAAAAACAATGTGCCTTAGTGGTATCAGATCTCAAACTGTACTAAAAAGGGGTAATCATCAGAACAATCTGATATTGGCTAAGAAAGAGAATGGTGGCTAAATGGAATAGATTAGAGATAAATGGTCTTGTTTGATAAACCCCCAAATCCCAGATTTGGGGATAAGAAGTGATTATTTAAGAAAAACTGCTCAGAATACTGAAAAACAGTGTGGCAGAAACTAGGTATAACCAATATCTCTCACCCTATACCAATATATGGTCAAAGTGGGTATATGATTAAGACATAAAGGGTGATATCATACGTAAATTGGATGAACATAGAGTTTACCTTTTCACATCTATAAAGAAGGGAAAGACTTCCGGGTTAAGATGGCGGCAGAGTAAGAAGCAGCTCTTAACCTCTCCTGACCAAAACACACAAAACTCCTCAAGGGGACATAAAAACAAGTCCAGACGAACGGAGGAACCCCACAACAGGGCACAGCGTGGAAGGTACGTGGAATC
>NC_058135.1:207462766-207536778 GCF_016433145.1 Gracilinanus agilis
GGAAATTGGTCTTGATCAAGGACACATGACAAAACTAGTGGAAATGCGCATCGGCCATGGGTGGGGGGAGTGCGGGGGGGAGGGGGGGTGAAGGGGATAAGAGGAGTATGAATCAGGCAACCATGTTAAAAATGTATATTAATAAATGTTAAAAAAAAAAGAAGGGAAAAATTTATGACCAAATGAGATACAGAACATTAAAAGACATAAAATGAGAAATATCAACCATATTCAATTTAAAAATTTGGAAAAACAAAAATAACATAACCAAGATTAGAAGGGAAACAAAAAACTGGAGAAAATTTATAACAAATTTTTCTGATAAAGGTCTCATTTTTCTAGAACTAAGTCAAATTTATAAGAATAAAGGCCATTCCCCAATTGACAAATGGTCAAAGATTATGAACAGTTTTCAGATGAAGAAATCAAAACTTTCAATAATCATATAAAAACATTCTAAATTCCTCTTGATTAGTGAAGAGCAAATTAAAATAATACTGAGGTACCACCTTTCACCTATCTTATTGGCTAATATGACAGTAAAAGAAGCTTAATAAATGTTTGAGGGGATGTGGCAAAATCAGGACACTAATGCATTGTTGGTGGAGTTGTGGACTGATCCAAGCATTTGTACAGGTTGGATTGTCTCTCAAGTCCTGGGAGACAACAACTCCTAGGACTTTCTACCTCTGCTTCTTTAGACACATTCCACTTCCTTTGTGGGAGGTGTCTGAGGAAGGTGTAAGAGAAAGGGAGAGTAGGGGTTTTTAGCACCTTTTTCCCCAACCGGTGGAAGAGCTTTTTTTTTTAAGAACTGGAGCCTTGGTCCCCTTGGAGATCTAACTCCTAGCCTTTTATCTTACCTAACTTTTCCTAAACTAAATAAACCCAGCTATTCTATCCCTAAAGCTGTAGCCTGATTTATTGATCTCCAAAGGGCTCAGGTCAATTTCTCCACCAGGGTTGGGGACCTGCTACCTTCCTTCCCTTCCTCCAGCATCCCTACCTTCCCTTTCCCTACCTCCCATCCATCTTCATCCTCCTTTCACCCACATCAAGCATTTTAAAGAACAATTTTGAAATATGCCCTTTCATTTTAAGATTAATACTGTGTTATTGGTTCTAAGGAAGAAGAGTGGCTAGGCAATGGGGGGTCTGAGACCACATCAATAAAGTTTTATTTTTAAAAAACTCTGAAAATACAGGTCATCCAGTAGAATCAGAAAATTTCTTCGAATTAATTATCATTCTTATTAAATTATCATCTATCATGAATATTATCTCCACCATCATGAGGATGCATGATAAAAATTATATTCTATAATAATATAATGTCTTATTCCCGTGGTCCATAAAGCTTTATATACTTTTCTTCATGTTATCCACAAAAACAACTATGCAAAATGTAAAGATTATCTTATGCTTAAGGAAAGTTAGTCCTGAAGAAGTTGAAGTTGTCCATGATCACATATATAAAAAGCATCAAAAGTACATCCGGATCTTCCTTACTCTCAGCCTAACACTGTATCTTCCATGGCACTCAATTTTTCTATTACAGATGTGTGGTAGGACAAGCATATTAACCCAATATGTGGGTTGGTTTATTTGTCTTTAAGGCAACAGAGTGCCATATTTAGGATTTCACTGCTGTAGCTCCTTGATGAACTGAGGTATAAAATAGCTTCAATTGTGGAATTCCTATTGGAAGATTTTACATAATTATGCCTGTTTTACAGTCTAGGAAAGCCTTTTTGACCTAGCATGGCTAACTACTATAATGAAACACAGAGACAGAGGGGAGCAGTGCTTTATTTGTTAGTATCTTTCTAACTTTAGGAATTGTATAGTTTTGAATCATTTTAAGTACATTTATTTTATTGTATTTTGTGGTGCATGGATATCTCATTAGATTCTAGCCCTGAACCTGAATTATTGGATTAAACTGAGTTAGGCCTGGCACAGAATAAAATAGGAAAAAATAAAACATATGACCTTAAAGGCTAGTAGCATCCTATTTAAGCCACCTCAGATAGGATTTCAGTTCCTATTTTAAAGATGTACATAGAAAGTCTTTGGAAATGGAAAGGAAACTTATTTTTCAACCTTTCTATCTTCTTAATGATAAGGTATATTCCTCAGGGAAATTATTAGGATTATGTAGCATAGAATGATTGTCCTGAGGAAAATGCTTCATCAACAATGATTTTGGAAATCACCCCATTTAACCCTGACATTTTATAGAAAAGAAAATTGAATTACCAAGAGAGAAATTATTTTTTCAAGGTCATATCAAATTAGCATGAGGATTAGGATTTTTCCTCTGCCTCCTCAGAAACTTTTTTTCTATTTACCTTCCTTCCCCCATAATTTCTTAAGAACTTAAGTTTTAGGGTTTGGCAGAGAGCTTAAAGATCATGTAGTATATATCCCTCACTTTACAGAGAAAGAAGTGACAGTAAGGGGAACATACTGGGATTTGAAGCTAGATCCTATAACTCTAAATAGATCATTCTTTACACTGCAACATCTGTTAACAAATCTTTATCCTTTCTCGCAAGCCATGGCTTAGAGTAATATTCTATAAGTCCCTTCATGTTTTTTTTTCCAACAGTGAGGACAGCTGGTTATCAGTTGATAACCAACTAAGTTGAAATAGATCTGGCATTGCTTTTTAGTGGTCAGATGACTATATATCAGGTGTCTTGGTTCCATAGTTCAGGATGCATTCAAAGCATCACTGAGATATTTGCTTCTTTGGGTTCCAGTTATAAAGTTTGTGTCACATCCCAATTCAGATATGTTTTTTGTCATCTAACCTAAATATCACTGAGCTCATTCCTATTATTCCTGGTAACAAGCATTTATTAAATCCAGTTCAATTTATATCCTTATTTGTGGTTGACCCACTTAAATATCAGTTGACAATTAGAAGAATAATTTACCTTAGCCATCATTTCTTGGATGCTGGTTTCTCAAAGAAGGTCTTGTCAAAATGTCAATCTTTTCTTCTCTGGTACCTAGAATCTGATGTCCTTGCAAATCTTGCTGAGTAAGGCACTAAATGCATATTTCTATTTTTGCTACTAATTAAATGTGCATGACACACTAGAGCTGTAAAGAACTAAGATTTTCACTGCTCTTGTTCTTAATAAGCCCTATATTGTAGAAATAATAAGCTAGAAGGGAGAAATTACTGCACTGCATCTTCGGCAATTCCTTTTGGATGTGAATACCATATGCTGGCAAGCACTGAGTGCCAGAATCACAAAAGAATAATACCATTTTAATCTAAATATATGACTTATTTTTCCTTCACATTTCATTTGATTGTAAACCTGAGCATAGGATTAATCAAGATACGTATTTATTAGTAATCTCATTCTATGGAATATATATTTAACATGAGTATATATACATAATGTATATATGTGACACACCAAATGTGACACACACTGGAAGGGAAAAAAAAATATATATATATAATAGGTTTTGTTTAAATGTAGATTGGAGATAAAAATACATTACCTATTTATCCTAACATTTAAGTATATAAAATATAGAATTTATATTGATATAAATTGCTTATTTTTATAGCACTTAAAGATTTAAAAAGTGTTTTCCCTTAATTATCTCAAAAATTAAGTAGTGAAAATAACATTACCTTTATTTTAGAGATAAAGAAACTGAGGCTTATGAGTTTAAGAAATTTCCACAGCCATAGAATTATAGTCAGAGACAATATCAGAATCCTACTTCCCTGTTTCCAAATTTAAGAACCCAACCCAAATTTAACAACATCTTAAGTAACTGGGTGAAAAAAAGTTCCAACTCTTTCCTTTGCTAACTGTGGTATCTGGGAAAAGTCATTTCACCACCTTAAGCCTCAGTTCTCTTAGCTGTGAAATGGAATAATAATCTCCATACAACCTCACGAGATCATTTTTGAGGATCAAATGAGATAATGTAGATAAAGCAACTTGTAAACAATAAAGTTGTGAATATATAAGCTCTAATTATGGAGTGATTTTATGATTCTAACTGCAACGGCTTAGAGACAGCTGTTTTCCCTGAGAGTGATTATGATGGTGACAGAGCTGTCCAGCTAATTCAAGGGAAGTACATAAGCACATAGGTGGAGTTTGTTTTAAAAATTACGATCTCTCTCTCTCTCTCTCTCTCTCTCTCTCTCTCTCTCTCTCTCTCACACACACACACACACACACACACACACACACACACACACACACCTACACCACAAGCATCATCAACAACAACATACACACATTCCCCACATACACATTCATTCCCAAATGATGACAATTTTGGCAAATGACCTCAGATTCTGTGCTGAATTTGAATCCTTCTTTGGGTATCAGATTTCATCTGACTTCTTATGTGACTTCATCTTGTACTTTTTTACCTGGTCCACAAAATGTCATGAGGTTCATCTTCATGTTTCTGATTCAGACCATGCCTTCTGCCTCTCTCCCTTGTTCACCTCTTTACTTACATTACTTATTATTAACTTCTGGATCTTTAAAATATACTTGGATTCTTAATTTTTCCTTTGCAGAAATCTTGCTTTTTTTCTGGCCTTTATGAACTTCCATGGTCAAGAAGTCTCAGCTTAAAATATGAGCCTAGTCCATGGCAAGTTCCATTCACTTCATAATGCTTTGCATATTATTAATTAAGCAAAACACTTCATTATACTTCTGAGATGTGTCCAGAATTTTACTTAGCATTTGGAATTAAGAAACAAAAATAAAATATCCCTGTCCTCAAGGATCTTGAATTTCCTTGATGGAGAAAACATGTATATTATAATATATCATATCATATCATATCATATTATACTGTATTGTATTGTATTATATTATATTATACTGTATTGTATTATATTATATTATATTATACTGTATTGTATTGTATTATATTATTATGTTGTGTTATGTTATAGTATTTTTCAGAATAGAAAACAATACATTATATTTTGTATATTATATTATATTATGTTACGTTATGTTACATTATATTATATTATATTTCAGAATAGACAACAATACAATATATAATAGAAAACAATACAATAGAATACAAAATAATTATATATAACAATATGCAATAATTATTCAATATATTGGGTACATATATGCACATGTTTATACATAGGCATTATAAATACATATATCTGGATATATGTATTATATAACAGATATTAGGTGATTGAGATAGAGAGGGAAGAGCATTAATGGCTGGGGACATTGGAGAACAGATACAAAGCATGTTGATAGATAGCAAATACAGTCATCCCCCACTATATAGCATTTCATTTATTGTGGCTTCGTTTTATTAAGGGTTTAAAAAAATATATGTTTCTAATTCTGTATCATGGAGTTTTCACTTTATCATGGGATTTTGTGGATGAATACCACACTGTAACAATAGAAGTGCAGTACATCACTAACATTTTGCACAATTTTGCCAACCTGAGATGGTACACGGCACACTTTTGGCTGATGGAATAAAAGGCAACCCATCAGTCCTGTGTTCTGTATCCTGGGCACTGATTGGTTCAGTGACTATAGCATTGGTCTGTTTGCTCTCTCACACTGTGCCCATATATTCAGAAAGTGTTTAAGAGGATTGAAGTGTTTTTAAGAGTGTGGGAAAGGCTTATAAGAAAGTGGGATGGGTTTATAAAACCTTAAAATATATATATATAAATAAAAAACTAAATATAATGCTGTTACTTTGCAGATTTTCACCTATCATGGTGTCTCTGGAACATATCTCTCACTAAAAGTGAGTGATCTCTGTATATAAATACCATTTTTCTTGCTTACTTTTAAGCATCTTATGATAAAGATCAAACACACATGGTATATATGAACAACAAAATAAGGCTGTCTTTGATTACTTGAGAAAATTTGTGTTATATAAAATAATTCTATTAGAAATTAACTAGAGAATTTAAAATGATCAAAATGAACATGATTAAATGACTATTTGGTTCTATATCTTACAGCATCAATATTGTCCTTGTGCAAACCAAATTTTAACCATCCATAACCAGAGATTCAAAAAGGGGTAAAGATCTGGCATGAATCTGTCATGGCGCAGGCCATTCTGGAAATAATAAGCACTGAAGAGAGGTTAGTAGAAATTGATATATATGAATGTATTTTAATTTCCTGTCAGCCTTGAAATAAATGAAATGGGACATTTACTAACTCAAAATTTTATAATCTTTTCTTACAATTCTATTAGAAAGATTAGACTCTCTTCACATAAAGATGTTATGGATTGGAGAATTCAGATAGTTTCTTAAACACTTGCCAATACAAGATAGAGCAGAAATCATTGCTTTGATAAATTCAATCTCTTAGGGCATCAAGACAGCCTCCTTATGAAAAATGGCTAAAACTGAAATGACTCAAATTTCAAAATTGATTCAGACCAGAATTGAAAATAGCAGATGTACACTAGTCATCATGTGTCATACTGAATACCAGATATCCAATGATGATCTTTCTTGACGTGTCAAAAAGCCCACAACTTAAAGTTTATCTTCCACACTCCTTGCTATAAACTTTCTCATCTGTAATCATAAAATATTCTTTTGTTGTGTGGTACAGTTAAGAACTATAAAAAAAGCAAAACTCCCCCCCAAAAAAACAAAGCAAAGCAAATAAAAAAATTCAATCAATTCACAGATTCAACAAATAATACTAGTAGTTCATTTAAACAATACTTTTCCAATTAGCACAGGCACATAGCCCATTATCTAGATGCAAGATGTATCACAGATAAAGTAAATGATATGATCAGGGTCATACAATTAAATGTCAGAAGGAGGACTCAGATTCAAGTTTTTAGATTAAAAATCTAATGATCTTTCCATTGTGTCTCTTAAAAAATTTCAATGTATAATATATTCAACATCCTATACTAATTGCTACATTTATGTGTAAGTCATGGCCTCATGCAAGCATGGATTTCATAATCTTCTAAAAGAGATACAATATGTATAGATTAGTTTAATGCAAAATGGAACATGAGTACATAGGAAAAGATCAAAGTTACATGAACTCAGATGAAAGAAAGATCATGTCTATGTAACAGAAAAATTTATGAATGAAATATCATAATCAAGATGATTGAAAGATAGGAATAATAGCAACACAAATGATGCATGGGAGCACAATCCAGTGTGACAGAGTAATATAGACAAAGGTAGGGGAGTGAGAGATCAAATTGATCAATTTAGCTAGGTCTCATTTAACATTCTAATAGTCCTGAAACAAGGGCGAAGGCATGCTAGGAAGGAGACAACTAAGTCATACAGGCATCAGAAAACAATTACACTAAGCGGTGAATGTAGAAACAAGGGACTGAGAGTTGGATCTTAGACTATAGATCAAAGAATTGGCTGAGCTGGAAGGTAGCCTATCAAATGTGATGCTATAGCTAAAAGGAACTATAAGGTTAAAGCTGAGAAGGGACCATCTATTTCAAACCCTTCATTTCACAATTGTATTCAAAGGGAAAAGAAGTTAACTGTAACAGACAGAAGTAGAATTATGTGAAGAAAATAGTAGAAGAGGTAAATTAAGGCCAGAGTGTGGAGGGAGGGTCTTGAAGGCTGGATAATATTTAAGATGTATAAACACTAGCTTGGTATGATGAGTTAGACAAAGAGTTAACTAATGCAGACCATTCTCATTTGTGATATGGAAAAACTAAGGACACCTCCTACTTCTGTTGATATGAATAAAGTGTTAGTCCTTTCAGTAAGACAGAATTCATCAAAGGCAGACAAAGGGCAAATTCCAATATTCTGTTTTTGAATAACCTGAACATTCCTCTTCTGGCACCTCCACAAAGCTTTGTCCCATGAATATACGAGGACATTTAGGGCTTTTAGATTTGGCAGGAACATAGGACCATTTATATTCCTGAAACAGTTTGGCTGCCAAAGAATACTTGATTTTCTCCGACTGCTTACTGCTAGGAAACACAGGCTGTAAATAATAACTTGCATTTATAAAGTACTTTGAATTTTACAAAGCACACTCTGCACAACTACCCTACCTGACAAGTATCCCTATCTTATAGGAAGAGAGGTTCATGTACAAGATAAAATGTGATACATGTCCAATTTTCAAATTCAGGACTAGTGATTTCAGAACTATAGTTCATTTCTTTGTATCCTATTGTATCTCCTTAAAGTTCCCTACCAGGAGATATTGCAACTGAAGTATTTTGCACTAGGAGCAAGTAAATTATTTTGTTAAAGTCTGGAAAAGATCCTGAAACAATCATACATTTCCATGAGTTACAGTTATGATGATATCTGTCAGTCAATAAATATTTATTAGGTACCTACTATGTATCAGGCACTCTATTAGGTGTTGGAGATGCAAAGAGAGAAGAAAATCCCTGTTCTCAAGGAATCTGAAATCTAATGGGAAGGGGATAACAAGCAAAGACATACATACAAATAACCTCTATGTAGGATAAATAGGAAATACTTAAGAGAAGGAAAGCACAAGAACAAAGAAGGTTTGGGAAAGACTAACTGCCAGTGGAAAATGGGGTTTTAGCTAGGACTTAAAAGAATAGAAGAAAGGGGATCAGTGTTACTGAATTGGAAGTTATGTGATGATGAAAAGATTAAGAAGACTGGAAAGGTAGGAGAGTGCTAGGTTATAAGATACAACTGAACGGGGAATAAATCATAGTAGGGAGACACCTGAAGAGGGAGGACCCACCAGAAGACTATTGCAATTGTTCAGGAAGGAGGTAATAAAGTCAATATTAGAATAGTAGTTATGTTGGAGAAAAGAAGGAATATTTAAGAGACATTGAAATGGTGAAACTGATAGACCTTGGCAATAAATAAAAATGTAATTGATAGTGAGGAATCAAGAATAGCATCCAGGTTCTAAGCCTGAGCGACTGGGAGTATGATGTTACCCTCTGGTAACTTAGGGAAAGTAGGTGAGAAGGGTTTAAGAGAAAAGATAATGCATTTAGTTTTAGACATGATGGACATCCAATGTAAGACAACTGAAAGGCATTTGGAGATATGAGATTGGTAGTCAGCAGTAAGGCTGGGGCAGGGTAGGAAGATTTGAGATATTTGTTTTATCCCTTTTTCTAGAAAGAAGTAAAAGAAGGATTGATATCTCATAACTTAAAATTCCCCATGAGAAATGAGTCATTGTCGAGTGATAAATATTTATTAATCATTTATTATGTGTCAGGTAGAGATTTTTTTGAAATGGCCTTTGGCCTCAAGGAGGTAACATTATAATGAAGGAGAAAATATCTTATATGTAGAATAAAGGTAATTGTAAAGGGAAGTCAGTTAGGGAGTATATTGGACAAATCACTGGACCTGAATTCATGAAGACCTGCATTCAAATTTAGCATCATACATTTACTAGCTGTTTGATCTTGGGAATGCCATTTAAATCTCCGATTCTCTCTATTTTCTCATCATTAAAATAAGATAGTAATAGAATCTACCTTCCAGGGTTTCTGGAAGGATAAAATGAAATAATATTTGTAAAGTGTTTTGCAATCCTTAAATAACTAGTATAAATTTCTAGCTCTTGTTAGAGAAGGTGGGATACAGAAAAGGCCTTCTGCAAAAGATAAGATATGAGTTGAATCTTGAAGGAGGAGGAAAGGAAGGAAAGTCAAGTGAGGAGTAAAAAAAAAAAACAGGCATAAGGGACAGCCAGTTTAAAGTTGTGAAGTATGTAAATGGAATTAGCTCAAGCTCATTCATAGTTAAAACTCTAGCCACCAGACATAATGTCATCCCCACCTACATGTGACAATAAGAACCAAATCAAGAACAAGGGACTGCCCTTTGGGCAGTCCAAAACAGTGTTGAGGCTGCCATTTGTCCACTTGAATTAGAGGTGGACCTCTAGGAAGTGACGAAAAGATGCTATCCTTCAAAATATGATGGTAACTTCCTGTTGAGGGAGTTCAAGCTTTGAACTTGGTGCTGAAGGATCTTGGCTGAGACCTCAGGCAGCTTCCCCTCTAAATTGTCATATGGGTAAGTTAGGCTGACTCCCTTTCGCCTACCTTGGAGTTTCTAGAGTCTTTACCTCAATAAGGTTTCTTTGCCTCTCTAATTGCTCAGGCCTTGTGACTAGTAGCCTAGTTTAATTAGCCTTTTAACCCTCTCTCGGTCCCGACCTCTGCTGGTCTGGGCCAGCCTCTCCCTCTCTCTATTTCCCTACCTTCTACCTTCCCAATTGTAAATAAACTACCATAAAACCCATCTTGCTTTGGGTCTATTTTAATTATGGAATCAATCTGAATTATTGATTCCTGGTGACCACACCTTTAAAAAAAAANTCCTGTTGAGGGAGTTCAAGCTTTGAACTTGGTGCTGAAGGATCTTGGCTGAGACCTCAGGCAGCTTCCCCTCTAAATTGTCATATGGGTAAGTTAGGCTGACTCCCTTTCGCCTACCTTGGAGTTTCTAGAGTCTTTACCTCAATAAGGTTTCTTTGCCTCTCTGATTGCTCAGGCCTTGTGACTAGTAGCCTAGTTTAATTAGCCTTTTAACCCTCTCTCGGTCCTGACCTCTGCTGGTCTGGGCCAGCCTCTCCCTCTCTCTATTTCCCTACCTTCTACCTTCCCAATTGTAAATAAACTACCATAAAACCCATCTTGCTTTGGGTCTATTTTAATTATGGAATCAATCTGAATTATTGATTCCTGGTGACCACACCTTAATATATATATATATGTATATATATATATATATATATTATCTAAGTTTTTCCTCTTATAGAAGTGAGGAGAGTGTTATATGCAATGAACAGCAAGACCTGGATTGCTGGATTGTAGACTATGTAAGAAAACTGGGAATAAAGGATTAAGTCATATACTAAAGGGCTTCAAATGACAAAGAAGATGATTGTTCTATTTGGCCTTAGAGATGGCAAAGGGAACCACTGGAGTTCACTAAGCAGATTTGAAGGAATGAGATAAACAGTTCCAATGTGTGACCCCTAAGGACAGTACTAGAAAGAATGGGTTGTTAATTTTTAGTCCTTTCAGTCATATCAGATCCTCAGTTTGGGTTTCTTGGCAGGGATGCTAGTGTTTTGCCTTTTGCTTCTCCAGCTCATTTTATAGGTAAGGAAATAAGTAAATGGGGTTAAGTGACTTGCCCAGGATTATATAACTAATAATGTCTAAAACTATCTCCAAATCATAAAGATGGCTCTTCTTGAGTCCCACTCTAACCACTTAGCCACCTAACTGCTCTTGTTAAATGTGTACTATATACAAAATACTCATTGTGTTTTATATAGTACCAAACATAAAGGAAATAAAACATAGACCTTATTCTCTGGGAACTTACAGGTTAGTAGGTGTGATTAAATTTATGAATATAATACAAGTAAGAAGATGGCAACTATACAAGAAATTCAGTCAGGAGAGGAAAGCATTGCTTCTGACTGGAGACCAAGGAAGATTTCATGAAAAATCTGGCTGGCTTTGGACTTGGAATTTGCAGAATGTTTCCTTGAAGAGAACAGAGGAAGTAGGATGCCTATTCAAGGGTCTTTGAATTCTCATGGGAGATGAGAGTTATGTATGAATTTGTTAGTGGAAGGATTACTTTCTCCACTCTGCAGAAAAAGAAAGTCTAAGTATGAGGTTAAGTGGTTTGCATGAGCTTGCACTTCTAAGTAGTAACCAAGATGAGATTTGAACCCAGGTCTTCTGAATCTAAATTTATTGACTTTAAATTAAAATTAAAGTCATTTAATAAAGAATTAAAGAATTCCCAAGTTGGAAAAGAACTCAGAGGATAATTATTAAATGCCTTTCACATTATAAAGGAGGAAACGGAGGGCCAGTGGGGTTAAATGATATGTCTGAAATACCATGTCCATATATGTACTTAGAACCAATGTACTATACTGTGTTGTCTTCCACCACCAAGAATCAGGTTTTGGGAAACATTGGACCTGTCATTGAGATCTAATTGCCTTTTGGCAGGAATTTGGTAGGAGAGGGAAGAACTTCAGTTATGATTACCTGAACAAGGGTACCTCTTAAAGTCTTACTTATGCAGTGCAATAGATGAGAGGATCCAATTGCAGCATAGATTTGTGATCAAATGAATAAGTTTTCCAAGAACCTTTTCATCATACTCCATGATTACCCAAGCTTTGGAGTTTCAGCACCTTCCCAATTAACTCCTATGATGAATGCTAATGCCAACTGCACATCTTGGGAAGACATCTCACGCACCTGCACTGGCATTTACATTGACAGGTACTGTATATCCTCTTCAAATCAGTACGGATTGTTTTCAAAATTGGAACCAAAATAACATACATTAACTCCTAGAACAAGTGAGGATTCAATGCTGGTGGCTAATATCTTGAAAGGTCACATTTTATAAAGCATTTAGACAATAAACTGTCCCCTTTCCTAAGCCCGTTTTTGAAAAACACCCAACTAAACTATGTTGGAAAGGGCCCTTGTTTCTGGAGTCAGAGGACCTCAATAAAAATCCCAACCTTGGACTCACTGAGAGAGTCTCTTCATAACCTAGATGGGTGAGTTGCTTGAACTTCCAAGATCTCATTTTCTGTATCTTTAAAATAAGGGTGTGACACTAGCTGGTTTCTACAGTTTCTCCCATACCTTTTCCTAAATAATAGATCAATACATTTTTAATCACTTAGAATCTCAGCTTCAGAGAGCACAGTATTTCTCACCAAGCCAACTGAAGAACAGGGAGGGAGAAGAGAAGACTCTGGGGGACAAGAAACCCAAATACAATTGGAAATCCTGGCATTCTGGGCAGAAAATAACAATAACAGTAAATCTCACTTTTACATTTCCTTTACAAATTATCACACCCCTCCCTGGCATAGCAGCTTTTCTTTTACCAGCACTATGAAGTTTATTTGTATTATTCAGATTTTTTTTAAATAAAGAAACTGAGGCTCATAAAGGTTTCAACTTGTGGAACATAAAATAATAATTATTAAGGCCAGAGCCTAAATGCATGTGTTCTAATTGCAAATCTAGAATTCTTCCTTATAATATTTTATTGCCCCAAAGGAATAGAATAGCTAGAGATAATTTCTTGACCCCCCTTTCTTTAACAGGGAAAGATTGGTATGGTGAAACATTCACTGGCCTGGGAGTCCTATATTACAATGCTAATGTTACCAATAATTAGTCATGGACCTCAATTTTCTTATCTATAACATGAGTGGATTGGAGTTAATGATCATGTAGTTTCTAAACAGGTCTAATAGTGTATAATTACTTGAAGAAATTGATTAATTGTGTGCAGTTTCTGGTAGGATGCAATTTAAAAAATATTAAATAACTTCAGTCTTAACAACTTGACTTTCAAATAAATTTAACAAATATTTATGAAATACTATGTGGAAGACACCATGCTAAGTTCTGATGGAGACAGAAAATTGAATTAAGATACTATAAAATCCCTATTGGAGATTATAGCGCAGAGGAAGTTGATACAAACACTGATGGTTATAATACATAATATGGCATAATAAATGTACCCAACTGCAAAACAAATTGCTTTATAAAAGTTCAAGAGGAATAAAAGAAAGCTTTGTAGTGATGATATCCTTTGGTTTGCACTTTAAAAAATGTTTAAGACTTTACCCGGGAATGTGGGGAAGGAAAGATATTTAAGATATAGGAAAAAAATTAATCAGTGGTACAGATACATTAAACATTAGGGACTTTTCAGGGGACAGAATATAGTCCCTTTTTAATAGAGCACATACTGTATACTTGCAAGTACTATAAAATTAAAATCCAAAGTGATACGAGATTGTAAAAGGTCTGTAATGTCAGAGAAATTTGAAACTTAAGAAGCAACAAGTAGTTGACTATGCTCTCTTCCCTTCCTCATATTGATCATTTGGTGTCATTCAAATCTATGTTGTCTTCTTCTCTCAAGTCCTCTGTCCTCTTATTCTATTGAAGATCTTGCCCTTCCATACCCCAGCCTTGAATTACTCCCATAATCTATTGCCTTCAGTCTCACCCATAGTCTGCTTGCTGAATTTTCTGGAGAAAAATAAAGAACTATGATAATTGGGTGACTGCAAATTCATATTACATAATATCAACTGGATATTCATCAAGCCAAGGTAACCCATTTATCACTGCCCCACTCAAATTCAGCAGTTTTTACATCTCTCCTCTAACCTCTGATGTTTCTCCTGCTTCCATCTTCTCAAATGAGAATCTTTCTTCATATTTCACTGAATAAAAAATCAAGAATATTATCTAATAACTACCACCTACCCTTCTTCCTCATCTCACATTACTCTATGCCTTCTGGTACTACCTCCTTTTCACTTAGGTCTCACAAGAGTTGGCTCTTCTTAATAAGGCAAACTCTATACTTCCTCATTTGTCCAAGTGAACTCATTTGTCCTATTTTCTCTAGGCAAATTCCTTCTCTGTAATCCTCACTCTCTCATGAATTTTCAATCTCTACTACTTTTTCATTGCCTAGAAAAATGTCCTTGACTTCCTCATCCTCAAAAGCCACTAACTTGATCTGACCATTCACACCCCGCTCTATATCTCTCCTCTTTCAACTAACCTTCTTGAGGAAGCCATCTACAATTGATGCCTCCAATTCTTTTCTAATAACCTTCTTTTAATGTTCTGTAGTCTGGATTCCACAGTTCAGATCAATTGAACCTGCTTGCTTAAAGTGATACATTAATTGCCAAATCTAATGGATTTCTCTCAATTCTCATTCTTCTTGACCTCTTCTGCAGTCTTCAACATTGTTGGTCACTCTTTTCTAGCAGATATCCTCTTCTCTTTGAATTTTCATGACTATTCTTTCCTGGTTCTCTTTCTTTTCCTGATTGCTTCTCAATCTCTTTTGCTTGTGATATTCATCAAATGCATGCTCATGAACTGTGTTTGTGTTCCCCAAGGCCTTGTCATGTATTCTCTTCTTTTCTCTCTCTATAATATATTTTTTCTTATCAATCCCAAAGGCTCACATGGATTTTGGTTATCTAGATGATTCTCTGATCTATTAATCCTACTCTAAAGTCTTTCTTAGCCTCAGTCTCACATTTCCAATTTTTTGTTAGATATTTTAAAGCAGATATCTTGTAGACCTAGACATTTGAAATTCCTTATGTCCAAACTGAACTTATTTTATTTCCCTCAAAACTCTCATCTTTTTCTTAATTTTATGATTATTGTGCAAGGTGCCATCATCCTTTCAGCAACTTAAATTCAAAGCATACATGTCCTTATTGACTTCTCACTCTCTCTTCCCCCACCATATTCAATATTTCCAAGTCTTATTGATTCTTTCTTTGTAATATTTCTTGTACATGTTTCCTTCTATCCTCTGCATTTGCCAGCCCACAGATAGAGGCTGACATCACTTTACACCTGTATATACTATTGCAATAGTCTTTTTTTTTTTTATTTTAAACCCTTAACTTCTGTGTATTGACTTATAGGTGGAAGAGTGGTAAGGGTAGGCAATGGGGGTCAAGTGACTTGCCCAGGGTCACACAGCTGGGAAGTGTCTGAGGCCGGATTTGAACCTAGGACCTCCCATCCAGCTAGGCCTGGCTCTCAATCCACTGAGCTACCCAGCTGCCCCCTGTAATAGTCTTTTAATTGGTTTCCATGTGTCAAACATCTCTCTACTACTGGCTGTCCTTCACTCAGCTGTCAAAACAACTTATCTACAATGCAAATGGACCTATGTATCCCTCTCCAAGTCAATCAACAATCAACTAATGACTATATTACCTTAAGGATAAAATACAAAATCTGTTTGACTTTTTTTAAACCCTTATCTTTTGTCTTAAATCAATAATCTGCATTGATTCCAAGGCAGAAGAGTGGTAAGCACTTAGAAATGGGAGTTAAATGACTTGCCTAGAGTCACACAACTAGGAAGAGACCAGATTTGAACCCAAGACATTCCATCTCTGGGCCTGGCTCTTAATCCATGGAGCTACCTAGTCACCTTGTCCCAACCCCCTTGACTTTTAAATTACTTCATAATCTAGTCTTCCCTTTGAGACATTCTTACATCCCTTTTCTTCATCAATATTCTGTGATTAGTGATACTGACTTCCTTACACACTCCATCTTCTTACTCAGAGTATTTTCACTGTTTGTCTGTCATGTCTGGAACTCTTTCCCTCCTTCCTCATCTCCACCTCTCAATTTCTCTGACTCCCTTAAAAGACCCAACTAAGCCTTTCCCAGATCTCCATGCCTTTCCTCTGAGATTATCTCCAATAAAACATATATATGTCGTCTTTCCCAATAGTATTCAAAATCCTTTGTAGAAGATTTTTTTTGTCTCCTTTGTATCCTCATTGTTTTAATACAGTGACTGGCAAATAGAAGATTCTTAATAAATATTTGTTTACTTCTTTTGAATGAAATTCCTCGTGGAGAAAGAGCAGGGAATACAGAAAAGAGGAAATGGAATAAGCCTTTGTGGTTTGGAGAAATGAAGGATCAGAAAAACTGCACATATTTGCTCCTGGGTTCTAAAAAACCTCTGGACCTATTTATTGCTTGTCTGTCCTGTGGGGAGTTTACAAACTCGCCCAACATTAACCAATCTCATTCTGAAACCCTAAAAAACAATGACAAAAGATTTAGGTAAATTTTTCCTGGAGTTGTCCTGTGCCTTCAAGGGAAGTTGGTGCTTGGGAAAATAACTAATGGAACAGTCTACTGAAACAGTCCGAGTTGGGTTGTCAAGAGGGGAGGGGAGGCATTTCGTGTTTTTCAAGTGCAGTTTCCTCTTAGCTCAAATGTACACAGATTTTACTCACCTTGCCATTTTCAGGTGGCAGGGTGTTTCTGTGACATTCTCACTAAAAGTGAGTGCAGTTTAGCACCTTTTCAGCTCTGATACTGCCTCTGGCTTTGATATAGGCTGTCACCATTGCTTCTATTTCCAGTCTTCAGGAATGCATAAGGCCTTGTAACCTTTCCCATACTCTATCCACTTAGCACAAGATCTTCCTAGAGACTTGCTCTAATTAGAATTTCTTTTTACTTAAGATGTTAAGAGGGTTGTCCTTACTTTTATAAGATGTTGGGAAGAATGGGTTTTTGACCTCCTGCCTGTAGAAGACTTCATCTTGTAATTCAGGCTTTGTTGTCTTTTTACCTTTATTTACATCATGATGTTTGCCAGGAATGACCTCTCTCTTCTCTACTGCCTCTCATAGTATTTTGTTTTAACATTGCTTTGTCTTATAGTTATATCAATATTTTATCTCTCCTTTGAGCAATAAGCTCCAGAAAGGCAGAAACCAGATTGAATGCTATTCATCTTCAGATGCCTTCCCAAGGTGTTGAATTTAAAAGCTACTTGACAAACATTTGGGAAAGAATGAATGAATGCCTTACCACAATGAAGGAATTTGGTCCACTATTGAACTGCATGCTAATGTACCCTACTGAAAGAGGGTAAAGAAACAGGAAAAGGGTTGGACAACTTCTTCTGTCTCAAAATATTACCTATTTTACATCTGATCCTGATACCAGTATCATTCTATTCACATTGACAAAATTTCTGGGACAACCAGAATCTTAACCTTCTTTCTGGCTGTGGCTTATATTTTCTTGGTAATATCTAACTTGTACCTTCTTTGGTATTCTTTTTTTTCTCTTTATTCATGAGTTGTCCTCCTTGGAATCTGATCAATTAGCTTGGAAATCTAGATCTTATCTTATACATCTTGTCCATTGTTCCCTTTCCATTGTTATAAAGCTGTAAAGGTTTCACTTTAACTACCTTCCACAGAACATAGATATTTTGGCATACTGATATACTTTTTTTTTTTTTTTTTTTTACCCTTGAACTTCAGTGTATTGTCTCATAGGTGGAAGATTGGTAAGGGTGGGCAATGGGGGTCAAGTGACTTGCCCAGGGTCACACAGCTGGGAAGTGGCTGAGGCCGGGTTTGAACCTAGGACCTCCTGTCTCTAGGCCTGACTCTCACTCCACTGAGCTACCCAGCTGCCCATACTGATATACTTTTGTGACACACTTATAGTTCTTTTTTGAAAACTTATAGTCATTAGGAGTAACAAAACAAAATGAAAATCCCATCCATCTTCTGAGAATGTTGCCCTTTGGCCAATTTATTTATAAAGTGTTCCTCCATCACAGAAGTAAGAATATGTAATTGCTCATATTTATAGAGTAGTAAAGTAGGAAAGAATGTTAAATATGAACTATTCTAGGGATTTTCAACCTCTTCTATTTCTTACCTCATTAGACAGAATAAGACCAGCAACACCTTCTCAGAAAAAATGCATTTATAGAAGATGAAATATATAAGATTATAAAGAAAACCAAGAATATTGATATATATTAATAAAAAGAGCAATATAGACACATGTGTCTATATATGTAAATATAATGTACATGTCTATAATTTTATGAGTGAATATAAATATTTATCTATTTATTTAAAGTTCACAGATTCTAGGTTAAGAATGCTTGACCAAGTACAAGCCCTTATGTTACAAAAGAATCAACTGAAATCTAAAGAAAAGTGATTTGACTGAGAATGCAAATAATAACCTTTGCTAGTGTCAAATTTATTTCTAGAAACCCCAAGTTTGTCCCTGTCCCTTGAGAATTTGCCTTGGGGGAAGTCCCAGACTGACCTAATTTCTGATGAAACAATAAACTTCAAAGTACTTAATGATCCCAGTTTAGGTGGGAGTAGTAAACATAATAAAATTTTAAGTACTCGTTTTGTCTTAGAATTTTCTCTAATTGTATGAGAGACCTCTCCCAGATAGCCCAGCCCCTAGCTATGTCCTCTTTCCCAAGCCTGCTTCAAAGTCAGTGTATGTTTTCTGTCCTTAATTCCCCAAATGGCGTATAAGAACCCAAATTCTATTGCTACATGGAAAATCATCTTTGATGGTGGGTTTTCCCAGAGACACTGTTCTCAGAGTCCTAGAGCTTTAACTCTGTGTGGTATACTTGACTCTGTGTGGCAACTGGACATTGAGCACTGTCTCCTGTCCTGATTAAAATTTGGTCTTGCTGACTTCTTTAGTGGTTCTATGTTTTTCCAAGTTGACTTTAGGGGTATGACCTTGGGCAAAAGAAGTCACTTCATCACCTCAAATTTTTTTCATTTTCAAAATGGAGAAAACAAAACTTATGCTATGTGAATAACAGTGTTATTATAGGGAAATATTTTGTATACTTTGAAATAATACAGAAATGTAAAAGGGGGGGGAAGTGAAGCAATAAAGAGAAAATAATAAAGGATATTGTTAAGGTTGAGCTCAAAAAATGTTCCAGGGACTCTCTTAATTTCTCCCTTCTGAACTGACAAGCTATTGAAATTGAATTGAAATGGCCAATGATTTTCATGGCATTGAAATTCTCTCCACTAACAGACATCAGAATACATCTCTACCTAAGCAGATGGTTTGGCTTTGCCTAAAGATATTTATCACCTGGTGAGTAAAGTAGGGGTGTGCTGGTAAATAGAAATAATTTCTCAGAATTTCCAGATGATTTAACAATCAACTCCTTTAAAAGTGGCTACAGTGGCACAGTTTTAAGCTTAATTTACAATAGGAACATTTTTCAGTAGAGCTAGCACAGGACTCTGAAGTCAAGAGCCTTTGGATGAGGGACTAGTACCCTGAGGAATCATGTTATGTTATAGAAATAGACCCTAGCAACTACTCCTCTGAGATTGCTATATCTATTTATAACCCACAAAAGAAGGGTCTTGTTACCAAACTCTTTCTCAAGTGATTCAAAATCCCAAACAGATTTTATCAGTGGAAATGAGAGTAAAATAGAAGTATCTCTATTTGCTCTGCAACTTCCCTCTAAGGATCATGCATGGTACTTTACCATCTGACTTTCAGCTGACACTTTCCATACATGTTCAAATTCCACTAGAATGTAAGCTCCTTGAGAGGAGGGAATGTCTTACCTTTCTATTGTAAAAAGCTTTGTAAATGACTATCTTGTATTGTAAATAGCTTTTGACAATAGCCATCTTGTGCCAACTGTGGCAGATTTTAGAGAATATCCAAAGCTGGCATGAGACATTAGAAGACCTTTGGAGTACCTCTATAAAAAGGAGACCACCTAAAGCAAAGTTGACTCAGTTGTAAGTGGTTGGAAAAGGATAGAAGGGGGAAATCTCTCCAGCCAAACCAAGAAGCTTCACCACAGACTTATGTTAGCTGTCTCATTTAGGAATCTGCTATTTAGGTCAAATTATTCAATACAGAAAGCTGAATTATATTGGATCATCATCAACAACCATATTCATTTAAAAGATCAAGACAGTAATCTCTGAAGATCAACAGCATATCTATAACCAGCCAAGATTAGTTCAGCTACTAGGCCAAGATTGCCAAGGCATTGTGACAGGATTCTATTTTAAGCCTTTTCCATAAGGGGATCTGCTTAGCTGTTTACCAATTAGTTTTTAGTTTAGTTTAATCCTTTTAACCTCTATCCTCACCCATCAGTCCTTGATCCTCACCCCCCTCAAGATATTCCTGTTACATTCAAATTAAAATTAGTTACCTGTTGCTAAGTATTGATTCAAGTTTAGTCCATGGTCTCCAAGAAGAATTCTCACCGTCCACTTCTGACAGTTGAACTTGATTCCTGGCTGAGGAGGGTTTTCTCAGGATAATCATTCAACTCTTGCCTGAGATTAACTCCAAATTAATTCAAGAACATCTGTAATAATTCGCAGTCAGATCAATATATTTAATAAACTATCAAGAAGATATTTAATATTATCCTCAAAGAAACAGAGGTTAGTTGGGAGATCTACAGCACAAGCCTTCTGATTAGCTCCAGGGGGAAGTGCTTTCCAGTTCCTGAACAGAGAGCAGTCTCTTGAATATTATCTTTACACTCTTTGTCCAGTCTGCCTTAACAAAGTGCTTTGTAAATAGCATACATGTTGCATTTATTTTAATGTATTTATATATTTACTATTTTGCATTCATTTAAGAAACACATTCTGTGGTCAGAGATGGCATACAAACAACTAAATACAAACAATCTGTATACAGCTGTGTATACAGGTAGAAGGTTTGCATTCTTACCAAGAAAAAGAAAAGAAGAAACACAGATTAATTGGACTAAGTGTGTTTTGAGTTATATCTTGAAGGAAGTCAGGAAAGCCAATAAATGGAGGTGAAAAGGGATAGCATTAGAAGCATGATGGATGACCCCAAAAAAGTGCCAAACAAGGATAATATATTTGATACTAAAGGTAATAGTAAGTCTTTCAAATTCATTGGATATGTGAATGGGGGAGTGTGTGTGGCATGGTCAAATCTGCTCTTTAGGAAAATGAATTTGCCAACAGAGTAGAGTATAGATTGGAGAAGAGAGAGATGAATCAGGGAGAGGAAATCATTTGTCACCCAATTATTATGTGAGGCTTAAATGAATAGCTGGGGAGAGAGGAATTATGAGGTTTATTGTCAATACTAATCCACATTTGAAAGCTCGTTTTTTCCCACACATACAGTATCCTGTGTCTAACCCAAATTCCCAGGTGGGTAAGATGTGCCATCAAGATGGTGAACACTCCAGCAAGGGTAGATAGCCATTCCTAGCAGCTGAATCTCCCATTTCCCTATTAGTACATGGAGGGCATATGTAATAGGCTGTTTATCTTTTGAAATTTAAAGAGGCTTCCTTTGTCAGGATTTCCAGACTTAAAGTTTAGAGCAGCTCTGGTAATTTCACTCCATTATAAATCATTTCTGGGGCTTATTAAAATATGTCACTACAAACCTCTTGCTTTTAAAGAGAGGAGATGCCAATGCCAATATTAAAAAAAAAAAAAAAAAAAAAAAAAAAAAAAAAAAAAAAAAAAAAGGCTGGCGGCAAGTAGGCAATCAGAAAACTTCAGACTTCTGTCTTGCTGCCAGAAAGGTAATTCTATGTTTTTCACACTTTGCAGGAGGCTGCCAACCTCAGTGTTGATTTCTTTCCATGTGGGCACTGGGGGGGGAGGGGGTGCTGAGAAATACTTGTACAATTGGATTGGGGCATATTTCTGTCAATATGAATGGGATTCCTTTTCTCTGAACTCATTTTTAGAAGTTGAACAGGAGGCCAAACCTACAGAAATGGATGTAGAGAGAAGATGTGAATTCTACTTACTGTTCACTGGGGAATCCATATCTCCCTAGTTGGCACCAATTTCAACACCATTCCATTTTGAAAGGATCTTCTCAGAAAAGTCATAGGGTGGGGAATAGTGATCTAAGATGTAGAAGACACTAGTTTCTGTCCTGAGTGCTCATGAAACACAAGTCACTTTATTCATGTAAACCTTAACAATCCCACTTATGATGTGGAAAAAATTAAAATTACTGTCTACATTGTTATAGGCAAATTTATGAGATAGACTATAAAGATAGGTAAGATAGTGTTATGCTGATTTTAACAGTGTTTTGTGAGAAGCTGAAGAGATGGCCAGATATTGGTAGCAGCTGGACTCACTCCTCCCCCACTGACAGACTAGAGTGAGAAGGGAGGGGCACAAGCTGACTCAGAGCTCCTTTCTCCCCTGTCCCAACAAGCAGTTTGAAATCAGTTGAAAATGGTGGTTGATCTGAATTCTTCTGATAAGGCTAGGCAGGCAAATCTCTAATGATGTTTGACTTTCTCAACTTATTTTCTCCATAGGTTTGACTAAGGGATAATAGGAGAAGCTTCATGTCTTGTAGTTATCAGGTCTGTAACTCATGTGTGCTTGAGTGGGTGACAAATCAGAATCAATTGACTGCCCCCTAGGCAGTTCTATGAGTGGCTTCTATTGTGATTGGACATGCAAACTAGGAGGAAGGCACAGGAAGTGATGCATAAGTGAACCCTTTAAAAGGAGAAGGTCTTCTACTGGAGAGAGTCTTCTGGTGAGGAGGGCTGCTGGTGAAGGAGCTTTGTGGAGTCTTCTAGCTTTCCTGGTTCGTGGAGGAGTACTGGCTGGAATGCTGAAACCTTGGTGAAACTCCTTTCAACATCTTCTTTAGAAGTCCACGTGGTGAGTTTAAAGACTGAATCTTCCTGAACTTCTCTTAAAGAACTTCCATTTAATAGACTGTGAATGAAGCAAAGTTTCTGGCCTCTGGCCCTCTGACTCTGGCTGAGGGTTAATTAGATCTAACTGGATTAATTAGAGGATTATAGTAATTAACCTACTGTTTTAGATTCTTATATCCTTATTTTCTCTCTCTCTTCTGAATTGTAAATAAACTTCCATAAAGTCAATTTTGACTTGAGATTATTCTTAATTGAGGATTGATAATTGTTTAATCCTCTGGCTACCACCTTTTAATATATTCAACCACAAAACCCCTTTTCCTCCTTACAGTAGCTGTGATCCAACTAACTGTCTGTTACCTGAATCCTTTGGAGATCTTGGGTGTGAACATCAAGCAAGTGCCTAGGCTCTTGGTCTAGCTCTCAATCCACTGACCTACCCAGCTGCCCCCTCTTTTGTGTTTTAAGTGTTTTGGCATTTAACCAACTCACCCTACTGTTTCTCTGTCATTCCCCTTCTCCCTCTACTATCTTCCCAGTGTTTATTTACCCACTTCAAAATTAAATGATTGTTGTGAGGAAAGAACCTTGTAAGGTTTAGATACCTACATCAATGTGAATTTTTAAAGCATTAGGCAAAAAATGATGACTTATTATGTCTCTGTTATGCAATTGACAAGTCATGTCCAATTCTTTGTGAGCCCATGGATATTTTGCTTGGGGTTTTCTTGGGAAGCATATGGAATTGTTTGCCATTTCTTTCTCTAGTGGATTAAGACAAATAGAAATTAAGTGTCACATAGGTAATAAGTCTCTGAGGATAGATTTGAAGTCAGATCTTCCTGACTTAAGGACTGTATCAACTGAGCCTTCTAACTTAAAGGCATATGAGGATAATTGCCTAAATATTCCTGAAAGGGTTTATTTCCTTTGAGAACAACCCTTCTAGTATAAACCTTGGATTAAGTAAGGATGAACAGTTAGTTTGGAGTAGATTGGGCCCAGAGCAGTTAAGTGTCCCAGTATATAGTGAGCTAGAGCTGGAGTCAAGAAGATTCATCTTTCTGTGTTCAAATCCAGCCTCAGATATATATTAGCCATAGGACTCTGAGCAAATCTCTTAATTCTATTTGCCTCAGTTTCATCATATATTCCTATAAAATAAGTTGGAGAAGGAAATGGCAAACCACTCCAGTACCTTTGCCAAAAGTACCCAAATGTGTCATGGGGACTTAGACATGCCTAAAAAATGGCTCAGCAACAAGATTGAGGCCTAATAACTATTCTCAAGGGAATCTTGATGACTTTTAATTGTAAAATGCTTTAACCTGGGAGACTAAAGAAGACTAAAGAGGACAGAAAATCATTTGCCATTCTGCCAACAATTTTCAAGGTCAATCAATTATTGCTATGTGATAATTTAGAAATTGATTGGATATTTTACAAAATTCTTTCTTTTTTTATGAAAACAAGAGCACACATTTATATAGATTTATATAGATGGCAATTTAAGTTGCCAAAACACATCTCAGTTTCATTTGAGCTAACCTTATAACACTCTGGCTCCAATCTCTCTCTCCAAAATGATTACATTAACTCTTCCTCAACATCCTATCTGTCTATTCTTAGTAGGCAACTTTACCATGCGTGATTTGCATAGCCATCCATCCTGACATAAAATGTGCTCTCTCCTCACCACTGTGTCTTACCTTACATAGATGTCCTCTCCTGAGTTTTCTCAGTTGTTACTGCCCTTCCCCTCCTCCTGCAGTTACTTGATAATTATTTTATTTTATTATTTTTTTTTTAATCCTGGGACTCCATTCTAGGAGCATAGGGCCACAACCAGTAGGCAATGGGACACACAGTCGCTCAGGGTCACCCAGCTGGGAAGTGTCTGAGCCCGGATTTGAACCTAGGACCTTTCGTCTCTAGGCCTGGCTCTCAATCCACTGAGCTAGCCCAGCTGCCCCTACTTTAGGTTGCAGTTTCTTTAGCAGATGTAGTTTTCACAGGGTGGGGTTGCTAGCCCCACGCCCAACCCTCCTCCTTTTTTCATCCTGGCTAGGGACTGTCCTTGGCCCAGGAGTGGTAAGGGTGGACAGTAGGGGTCAAGTGACTTGCCCAAGGTCACACAGCTGGAAGTGTCCGAGGCAGGACTTGAACCTAGGACCTCCAGTCTCTAGGCCTGGCTCTCAATCCACTGAGCCACTCAGCTGCCCCTAATTATTTTATATATTTTTATAATTAACTAGCTCACAAATATAACAATACATTAGTGTGAGAAGAAGTCTATGCTTTCATGAGAACTTTGGATTTCATAAAAACACTGTAATTTCTAAAAAGTAATCCAGTCCACTCTCCTACTTTTCAACTCTGAGAGAGCTCTTTATCCTCCTGTTCACTATATGATAGCTATTTCACAATTGGGAAAGGTCTATAGAGCATTTACTCAAATATATGTTGAATTCTGGGCAATAGAAATTCTACATTGGTTCTGTCTTGTTCGGATGGACAGATTAAATATTTTTGAATGATTGTTATCTTCAGTATTTAGGGATGTGGCATTATCATATTAATTTCATCTTAAAATAGAAGCATCAAGGGGCAAGCTAGGTGTCTCAATGGATTGAGAGTCAGACTTAGAAATAGAAGGTCTTAGGATTAAATCTAGCTTCAGATACTTCCCAGCTGTGTGATCCTGGGCAAGTCACTTAACCTTAATTGCCTAACCCTTACTAGTCTTCTGCATTGGAACCAATACGCCGTTTTGATTTCAAGACAGAAGGAAGGATTTTTTTAAATATAGGAGAATCTGGGACTTCCAGGTTAAGATGGAGGCAGAGTAGAAGCAGCTGCTTAAACTCTTCTAACCCACACATATAGTACTCCTCAAGAGGACATAAAAACAAATCCAGATAAACAAAGGGACCCCTCAACAGGGCACAGCATTGAAGGTAAGTGGGATCAAGGCATTTCCATACTATAAGGGGGTTAAATAGCTCTCACTAAAACATGAGCTGAGCAGCCCCTTGCCCCATAAACCACCCATAGTACCAAAGCCAACACACAACAGTTAGAGCAAGTTTGGGGCATTCATTAATTTCTTGGCAGCTACCTGTGATCACCAGGACCTGCTCCTGAAAGCAGCAAGACTTAAGACCCCAAGAGGTTAAAGAACACAGGAGGATTTTGAACACAGACCTGGAGTGCTGGAGAGGACACAGATCCTGAGGACGCGGAGCTTTGGACAGAGGAACAAGCAAGGGGACCACCAGGAGGCTTGACCCTGAGAACATCTAGACCTATGACCACAGGAGCCTAAAGAGCGCAGACAGACCCTGCATGTGAGGATAAACTGAAAGGGCATATGGCTCACAATGGCAAGCCATCCACAGGGACCCCAAAAGAGAAAGATCAGCAAGAAGAAATCTGTAACACTCGACAACTTTTACACAGAGAAAATCCAGACAGCAGAGCAAACAGCAGAGGAGAACAAACAAATAATCATATCCAAACCTTCCCAAAATGATGAAAACTGGCCATAAGCCCTTGAAGAGTTCAAATCTGAGATGATGAGAAAGATGGAAGAGATTTGGCGAGAGAAGTGGGAAATATCTCAAAAGGGAATTAACAGGTTAGAAGGACAGAAAATCCCAATTGGAGAAAGATGACCAAAAAATCAAACGAAATAATAAGCAAATTGGAGGAAATTGTGAAAAACAGAATAGAACAAATCAAAAAGGAAAATCAAAAGATTATAGCAGAAAACCAGTCTCTAAAGACAAGAATTGGGCAAGTAGAATCTAATGATCTCTCAAGACAGCAAGAACAAATAAAGCAAAGCCAAAAGACTGAAAAAATAGAAGGAAACATGAAATATCTCAAAGAGAAAGTGACAGATCAAGAAAACAGATCTAGAAGAGACAATTTGAGAATCATTGGTCTTTCTGAAAAAGCAGAAATTAATAGAAATTTGGATTCCATATTACAAGAAATTATCCAACAAAACAGCCCTCAAGTTCTTCAATGAGGGCAATATAGACATTGAAAGGATCCATAGATCATCCTCTACACTAAACCCTGAAAAGACAACCCACAGAAATATAATAGCCAAATTCAAGAGCTTTCAAGTAAAAGAAAAAAATTTTACAAGAAGCCTGAATGAGACAATTTGGATATCAAGGAACGCCAATCAGGATCACACAGGATCTGGCAGCCTCCACACTAAAAGACTGCAAGGCTTGGAATATGATATTCAGAAAGGCAAGAGAATTGGGTCTACAACCAAAGATCACCTACCCATCAAAACTGAATATATACTTCCAGAGTAAACTATGGGCATCAACAAGATAGAAGATTTCCAAGTATTTGCACAGAAATGACCAGGACTAAATGGAAAATTTGATACCCAACCACAAAAACCAAAAGAAACATGAAAAAGTAAATAAGAAACAGAGGGGAAAGAAAGAAAAATCTTATTTTTAAATTTGCATCTTTAAGGGCCTCAATAAGATCAAATTATTTGTATTCCTATATGGAGAAATGTTATGTATAATTTTCAACAACTGTATTCACTATTAAAGTAATTAGAAGAATTATTCATAGGGAGAGGTTGGAGTACTAAATGGTCTAAGATGATATGGGAGGGCAAAAGGGGGGAGGTAAATAGAAAATGGCACCAAGAGAAACTTGAATGAATGAGAAAAATAGGATATTCTATAAAAGACAAAAAAGGAATGGGAAGGGGAGGGGATGAATAGTATTACAAGAAGGAGAGGAAAAGATCATTAAGAGGTAATATTTCCTAAAAATAATAAACAGTATATATTTTAAACCATCAACAAACATCATATGCAATGGGGATAAATTAGAAGCCTTCCCATTAAGATCAGGAGTGAAACAAGGATGCCCATTATCACCTCTATTATTTAACATTGTACTAGAAATGCTAGCAGTAGCAATTAGAGAAGAAAAAGAAATTAAAGGTATCAAAATAGGCAAGGAGGAGACTAAGCTATCACTCTTTGCAGATGATATGATGGTCTACTTAAAAAATCCTAGAGAATCAAGTAAGAAGCTTGTAAAAATAATCAACAACTTTAGCAAAGTTGCAGCATACAAAATAAATGCACATAAATCATCAATATTTCTATATATTTTCAACACATCACAGCAGCAAGAATTAGAAAGAAAAACATCATTTAAAATCACCGTGGACAATATAAAATACTTAGGAATCTCTCTACCAAAACAAACACAGGAATTATACGAAATCAACTACAAAACACTTTTCCAAGCAATTAAAACTATATCTAAACAATTGGAAAAACATTGATTGCTCATGGGTAGGATGAGCTAACATAATACAAATGACCATTCTACCCAAATTAATTTACCTATTTAGCATCATACCTATCAAGCTACCAAAAACATTTTTACTGAATTAGAAAAAACTATAACAAAGATCATTTGGAATAACAAAAGATCAAGAATATCAAGGGAAATAATGAAAAAAATGTGAAGGAAAGTGGCTTAGCACTACCAAATATTAAACTATACTATAAAGCAGCTTTCATCAAAATGATATGGCACTGGCTAAGAGACAGAAGGGAGGATCGGTAGAATAGACTTGGGGTAAGTGATGTCAGCAAGACACTATATGATAAACACAAAGAGTCCAACTTTTGGGACAAAAATCAACTATTTGACAAAAACTGCAGGTAAACTTAGAAAACAATATGGGAGAGATTAGGTTTAGATCAACATCTCATACCCTAAACCAAAATAAATTCAGAATAGGTAAATGACTTGAATATAAAGAGGGAAACTATAAAAAAATTAAGTGGACACAAAATAGTATACCTGTCAGATCTCTGGGAAAGGAAAGATTTTAAAAACAGGCAAGAGTTAGAGAAAATTACAAAATGTAAAATAAATAATTTTGATTATATTAAATTAAAAAGCTTTTGTACAAACAAAAACAATGCAACCAAAATCAGAGGGGAAACAACAAATTGGGAAAAAAGTCTTTAAAACAAAAAACTCTGACAGGGGTCTAATTACTCAAATATACAAGGAGTTAAGTCAATTATATAAAAATCAAGACAGTCCCCAATTGATAAATGGGCAAGGGACATGAATAGGCAATTTTCACATAAAGAAATCAAAACTATCAATAAGCACATGAGAAAGTGCTCTAAATCTCTAATAATTAGAAAAATACAAATCAAAACAACTCTGAGGTATCACCTCACACCTAGCTGATTGGCTAAAATAAGAAAAGGGGAGAGCAATGAATGTTGGAGAGGATGTGGCTAAATTGGGACATTAATGCATTGCTGGTGGAGTTGTGAACTGATCCAACCATTCTGGATGGCAATTTGGAAATATGCTCAAAGGGCTATAAAAGAATGCCTGCCCTTTGATCCAGCTATACCATTGTTGGGGTTGTACCCCAAAGAGATCATAGATAAACAGACTTGTACAAAAATATTTATAGCCTTGCTTTTTGTGGTGGCAAAAAACTGGAAAATGAGGGTATGCCCTTCAATTGGGGAATGGCTTAACAAATTGTGGCATATGCTGGTGATGGAATACTATTGTGCTCAAAAGAATAATAAACTGGAAGAATTCCGTGTGAACTGGAAAGACCTTCAAGAATTGATGCACAGTGAAAGGAGCAGAGCCAGAAGGACATTGTACACAGAGACCAATACACTGTGGTAAAATAGAATGTAATGGACTTCTTTACTAGCAGCAATGCAATGACTCAGGACAGTTCTGAGGGAATTATGGTAAAGAACACTTCCCACATTCAGAGGAAGAACTGCAGGAGTGGAAACACAGATGAAATGCAACTGCTTGAACACATGGGTTGAGGCACACATGATTGGGGATGTAGACTTCAAACTACCACTCCAATGCAACTATCAACAATTTGGAAATAGGTCTTGATCAATGACACATGTTAAAACCAGTGGAAATGCTCATAGGCTATTGGGGGGGCTAGTCAGGGGGTGAAGGGGAAAGTAAGAGCACGAATCATGTAACCATGTTAACTTTTCTAAAAAATAAAAATTATTGAATTAAAAAAAACATGTATGCAACAAATGATATAGCATCCAAATACCTAAAGGAGAAACTCTCAGACTTCAAGAAGGAAATAGATAGTAAAACTATACTAGTGGGAGATCTAAATATTTCTCTTTCAGATCTGGATAAATCAAACAAAAAAATAAATAAGAAAGTGATAGGAGAGGTGAATGAAATCCTAGAAAAATTAGATTTAATAGATATGTGGAGAAAAATAAATAGGGACAAAAAGGAATACACCTTCTTTTCAATTGCATCTGGTACATTCACAAAGATCGATCATGTAATAGGGCATAGAAACATTGCAAACAAGTGCAAAAGAGCAGAAATAATAAATGTACCTTTTCAGATCATAATGCAATAAAAATAGCAATTAGTAAGGGCACATGGACAGGCAAATAAAAAACTAATTGGAAATTAAACAATATGATTCTCCAAAACCAGTTAGTTAAAGAAGAAATCATAGAAACAATAATTTCATTGAAGAGAATGACAATGATGAGACAACCTACCAAACTCTGTGGGATGCAGGTAAGGCAGTACTCGGGGGAAAATTTATATCCTTGAGTGCACATATTAACAAATGAGAGAGGGCAAAGATCAAGGACCTGGGCATGCAAATTAAAAAACTAGAAAGGGAACAAATTAAAAATCCCCAGCTAAAGACCAAATTAGCGGTTACAAAATTAAAGGAGAAATCAATAAAATTGAAAGTAAAAAAACTACTGAATTAATGAATAAGACTATAAGGGGGCAGCTGGGTTGCCAGTGTATTGAGAGCCAGGACTAGAGTTGGGAGGTCCTAGGCTTCAACATAAGGAAAACCATTCTCATAATTGACCATATCAACAAGCAAACCAGCAAAAACCACATGATTATCTCAATAGATGCTGAAAAAACCTTTGACAAAATACAATATACATTCCTACTGAAAACACTAGAGAGTATAGGAATAGAAGGACCTTTCCTAAAAATAAGAAACAATATATATCTAAAATCATTAACAAGCATCATACACAATGGGGATAAATTAGAAGCCTTCCCAGTAAGATCAGGCATGAAAGGATTCCCATTATCAACTCTATTATTTAACATTGTACTAGAAACACTAGCAGTACCAATTAGAGAAGAAAAAGAAATTGAAGGTATTAAAATCGGCAATGAGGAGACTAAGCTATCACTCTTTGCAGATGATATGATGATCTACTTAAAAAATCCCAAAGAATCAACTAAAAAGCTAAAGAAATAGTCAACAACTTTAGCAAAGTTGCAGGATGCAAAATAAATGCACATAAATGATCAGCATTCCTATATTTTCCAACACATCATAGCAGCAAGAGTTAGAAAGAGAAACACCATTTAAAATCATCCTAGACAATATAAAATACTTAGGAATGTATCTACCAAAACAAACACAGGAATTATAAGAACACACCTACAAAATACTTTCCAAACAATTAAAATTAGATCTAAACATTTGGAAAAACATTGATTGCTCATGGGTAGGATGAGCTAACATAATACAAATTACCAATCTACCCAAATTAATTTACCTATTTAGTGCCATACCTATCAAACTACCAAAAAATTTTTTTACTGAATTAGAAAAAACTATAACAAAGTTCATTTGGAATAACAAAAGATCAAGAATATCAAGGGAAATAATGAAAAAAAAATGTGAAGGAAACTGGACTAACAGAACCAGATATTAAACTATACTATAAAATAGTGGTCATCAAAACAATATGGTACTGGTAAGAGACAGAAGGGAGGATCAGTGGAATAGACTTGGGGTAAGTGACCTCAGCAAGACAGTGTATGATAAACCCAAAGAGCCCAACTTTTAGGACAAAAAAACCCCCCACTATTTGACAAAAACTGTTGGGAAAATTGGAAAACAATATGGGAGAGATTAGGTTAGGTCAACATCTCATATCCCACAGCAAGATAAATTCAGAATGGGTGAATAATTTTAATATAAAGGAAACTATAAGTAAATTAAGTGAATACAGAATAGTATACTTGTCAGATCTATGGGAAAGGGAAAAATTTAAAAACAAGCAAGAGTTAGAAAAAATTTCAAAATATAAAATAAATAATTTTGATTATATTATATTAAAAAGTTTTTGTATAAACAAAAACAATGCAACCAAAATCAGAAGGGAAACAATAAACTGGGAAAAATCTTTATAACAAAAGACTCTGACAGAGGTCTAATTACTCAAATATACAAGGAGTTAAATCAATTGTATAAAAAATTAAGCCATTCTCCAATTGATATATGGGCAAAGGACATGAATAGGCAATTTTCAAATAAAGAAATCAAAACTATCAATAAGCACATGAGAAAGTGATCTAAATCTCTAATAGTTAGAGAAATGCAAATCAAAACAACTCTGAGCTACCACCTCACACCTAGAAGATTGGTGTTAAAATCTATTTTGTTGACGTTAAAATGCTAAAATGATCGCAGGGTTGAGTAATGAATGTTGGATAGGATGTGCGAAACTGGGACATTAATGCATAGGTGGAGTTTTGAACTAATCCAACAATTCTTGAAGGCAATTTGGATCTATCCCCAAAGAGCTCTAAAAAGCCTGCCTGCCCTTTGATCCAACTATAGCATTGCTGGGTTTGTACCCCAAAGAGATCATAGGGAAAAAGACATGTACAAAATATTTATATCTGCACTTTTTGTTGTGGCCAAAAACTGGAAAATGAGGGGATGCCCTTCAATTGGGGAGTGGCTGAAAAAATTGTGGTATATGCTAGTGATGGAATACTATTGTGCTCAAAGAAATAATAAACTTGAGGAATTACATGTGAACTGGAAAGATCCATAGGAATTGATGCAGAGTAAAAGGAGCCAGAAGAACATTTTACATAGAGACTGATACACTGTGGTAAAATCAAATGTAATGGACTTCTGTACTAGCAGTAATGCAATGACCCAGGACAATTCTGAGGGATTTATGGAAAAGAACACTACCCACATTCAGAGGAAGAACTATAGGAGTAGAAATACAGAAGAAAAACAACTGTTTGAACACATTGGTTGAGGTGGACATGATTGGGGAAGTAGACTCAGAACAACCACACCAATGCAACTATCAGTAATATGTAAATAAGTCTTGATTGATGACATATGTTACAACCAGTGAAAATGTGCATTAAATATGGGGGAGTTGAAGGGGAAAGTAAAAACATGAATCATGTAACCATGGAAAATTTTTTCTAAAAAAATAAATTATTTAAATCTAAAAAATAAAATAAATAAATAAAAATAGAAGCATCTGGAGAACCACACCATTCATAGGGAAGTCGTCATTAACTTGGATTCTGTGGTGGATTTCCTTCATTACAGTGACTAATATTGTGTGTGTGTGTGTGTGTGTGTGTGTGTGTGTGTGTATAACATGTCTCTCCCTGTTATAGTCTTACTTGATGTTTCATTATTAGAAAGTCATTGAACAGTGCTTTCTGTTATTACATTTCAAAGGAAAACTGAATGATGCGTAAAATAGCCTGTAAGGCAGTATTTTATTTTGTGGAATCAACTCCCTCTGAGCTCACAAATAAGTTTTAGGCTTCACTTAATTTGGTTTTTTGTGAATTTTATTTGGAAAAGAAATGAACATCTATATAGGTTCTTCTATGTGCTAGTTACTGTGCTAAGCCCTTTTATAAATTTTTTTTCATTTAATTATCACAATACTCCTGCAAGATATGCATAATATTTTATTCCCATTTTACAGTTCAGGAAATTCAGACAAATATAAATTAAATGATCTGCCCAAGGTGATGTAGATAATAAGTACCTGAAACATGATTTGAAATAAGGTATTCCTGATGCCAGGCTCATCATTCTATTGCACTACCAGCTGCCTCCTGAATGGTAAGATTTTTATTATGGCCGAATTGGGGAGTTTAAGGTTCTAGATAAGAAGAAGGGTTCTATTGCTTACAGGTTTTCTTTCTGTCTTCTAGGCAGTGGAGTAAAATGGAAAGTCTGGGATTTTGGGTCAAGGAGGCACAGGTTGAATGTGAGTTTTTATACTTTTTAAGGGAATTTCATTTAAACCGTGAAACTCAGCACACTTATCTAAAAAGTGGACATAATAATAATAGTTATACCATCTAATTCACACTGCTATTATAAGAAGACATGCTTCTCAAAATTTTATGTTCTATAAAATAGGTGAACTATTATTATCTCTAATGGACTACAGAAAATGGAGAGAACCTTATTGCCACTCTACCACACACACCATAAGTTAATTTTGGTTTTCATCTCATTTATATTGTATTAATAATGACTCTTTTATCAGCAATGTTTTTAATTTCAAAACTAAAATAAAGCAATAAACTTGGTACCTTGAAAAAATTCAAAAAAGTAAACAGCCTGAGGATCAAGTGGAATAGAGTTATCTTTGCTTTGATTCAGTACCTTTCTCATCAGAAAGAGCTCATTACCCCCATAGTCCAGGCAGGCAAGCATTTGTGGTAATTACATTTTATTTAGATAATCTATAATCATCATTTACTATCTAAGGCATTTGTCCCCCAAAAGTAAATAAATATAATTTTTCCAAATTAGATAATGAATGTATAGTAATGTGAAATTTGGATTTCTTGTATGTTATTTAAAAGTCCTTTCTATAGATATGTCACCAAAACAAAATCAATCTATGATTTAAAATGCCAATGAACACAAAAGCAATATAAAGATTTTTTGTTTTTGGTTTTGTCCCAACTCTAGAAATGGTAGATAAAACACTGCATTTTGGGTTAGGAGACCTGGATTAGACTCTTACCAATCGTTAAGCAGCTCTTTGGCTTATGGATGTTACTTGTCAAAGCACAGATTCTTCTTCTCTTTAATGGCATAATAATAAATTCCTTACCTATATCATTATTGCTAAATGAGGTAAATGAGACAAAGAATGTAGAGAACTTTGAAAAATTTAAAGAATTATGTAAATGCAAGTTATAGTTAACATCTTAATGTTGAAAATGACTATAGAAAGCATAGGAATTATGGGTGGGAAGGAAGATGATTATATCTAATCTAACCATATAATCACAGATGAGGGAACTGAGGTAATCAGAGGTTAGATGACTTCTTCAAGGTCACAAAGGTACTCAAAAAAGCAGAGCTAGGATTGACTTCTAGTCCTCTGGTCCCAAAATAGAAACGTGTACCTTGTACATGTGTATATTCCATGGCTGCCTCTTATTTACCCAATTTATCCTTCGCCTTTTTCTTATTTTAGCATACATATCATGCAAATATGAAATTTTATGTTATCTATGCAAATATTTACCATGGGTCTAGAAAGATGAACATTATTATCCCTGTTTTGTGGATGAGGAAACTGATATTCAGAGAGGTTGTGAACTGACAATTTCACATAATAACCAGGTGGCAGAGTGCAATCTAAGACCTAGGTTGTTCTAACTACAAATGCAATGTCTTTCCAGTACACCAAATTGCCCTTTATAACATCCCTAATAAGTCATTATTCATAATCTGCTTGAGTATTTCCAGGGGCCAGAATTTTTCTTTCCAAAGGAGGTATTTAGTTGATAATCTCTTACTACTCTATGTTATCATTATTGATGTTTTCCTTCATCAGTAATTTTGAAACAATTATCACTCTCCTATTGCCCTGCTTCCACTTAGGATAAAGTTCATTTACTGAATATTGTTAGCATCAAAATTAGTGTTTCCATCTTCCTTCTAAAAAGCATTACAAGGAGATGTGGGGCTTGGGCTTTCTTTCCACCTCTGCCTAATCTACCATTGCAAATCTTTCTTCAACCATATCTAAAATATTCCTTTTTTGTTTGTTTTTTAATTATAATTAATAAAAGAAACAAGAAACTTTGATTTCAATTTGTTAAGCTTCTAAAGGCAATAACTAACATGTATATAAAATTCTAAGATATTTTCAAAGTTTTTGTATACATTATTCCCAAGAGTTTCCCAAAATCTATGCTTGCATTATGCTCAGTTTACAAGTTTCTTGTCTTCTCAAGAAACTTGGATTCTGATCATAGAAATAAACCTGATTAAGCTTCTCCTCTTTTACCAACCTTCTTGTTTTTACCAGCTTCAAACCTTTTGTTCTTACCAGGCCTCTAGTAAGGAAAAACAGTCCCAAGATAGTATAACCATGTCATTTGAACTTTAACACATGTGTTTCATTGAACACTAGAGCCCCATGAAGTATTATGTTTATTGTGAGAATAATACGAAATTTGCCCACATTCAACATCTAACAACCAACAGGCTAAGCAAAAATGACACATCAAATAGCAAACTTTTTATTTGTGACAAAATACCAACATAAATAATTGGGTTAAATGCTATAAAACCATTCTCGAATGCCTCCTCTTCGAATTATACAAATGAGAACAATATTTCTTAAGACATACATCCCAAGGTTTGAGAAGGTTTTAAATTTTTTCCAAGTAAACACCCAGAAGCCTCATTCTTTCTGGCAAGGGTATTTAGGCATGTGTGCCAAATGCCTAGGTTATACCTCAAAAATTTTATCTGCATGAGTCCTTAGTGGTCTACTTTTTGGTCAGCTGACTCTTTCTTGATGTTTCCTCTAAGCATCCACAAAGTCAATCAATCAATCAATCAATCAATCAATTGATCAGCATTTATTAAGTTCCTATGTGTCCCGCATTGTGCAATGCACTGGGAATACAAAAAGAAGCAAAAGATAGACCACATCCTGTAACATCCATGATCCTGAGAGGGGTTAATGCTGCATCACAGAATCATGAATGTTACAATCCTCAAAGAGCTTAGAATCTTCTGAGAGAGACAACTTGTACTAGTAACCTCCTTCTTTATGTTGCTCCCTGCCATTTCTTTTTCCCATTTGGAAGCTGGTCACCATGTGTGGTCCTGTTGCTGCACTTCCATCCCTTCAGACACCATGTCCTGAAGCCCATATCTCCCCCTACACTCTTTTGCTTTTGCTCCTCCTGCTCTCTGAAGCTCCACTTTTGTGGCTGATTTCAGCGTTCATACATGCCATCTGCTGCTTCTGATCTTTGTCCCTACAATCTCCTGAACTTCTGCCCTACAGATGCTGTATCTCATTATAGTTGCTGCAACTATTGCTGATTGAGGAAAATCTCATTGCCCTTTTAGAATGAGATGAACCAGAACTAGGTCAACACACTTAAGGAATTTATTAACATGTTTTTAGTTCTGTTGTTAGTTGACCTGATAACTAGTTTGATATACAAAGGGGCCACACAGGTAACAGCATTACAAAAAAAAAAAATCTTCAACCTACTTTTCTCAGTGAAAGATCCCCACACCTTATTCCAAGCTGGGTTAGGACAATTGAACTTGCTAATGGTTCCAATTTGCCACATGCTACTTAATGTCCCTTTGCAGTATAGATAGTGTTCATCACTGGTTCATTGGCTCTGTACTGTGTGCAGTATGGTTACTTGAACAAACATACCAATTTTCACCCATCACTGCCAAATGGTTCTTTCTCTCATTGTCTCTATCCAGGTTTATAAGGAATCTGGTCAGTATACCTATCTCAGAGATTAGTAATATTGCTGAAAGGTTCTAACTGACTCACATTCCCTACCACTCCATTATGAGCTGAAGCAAATCTCTGCTTTTTTGGATGAGTTAAACTACCCCTCTCTCAATCACATTCCATTGTGTATAAACCTGAGCATAAATATTTGCACCATAGCCTTTATTTTAAAAAGCAACCTTAATAGCATAGGAACACAAGTGATTTAAAGGAAAAAGCTTTCACCTACAGACTTCAATGGAGACATCCAAGGGTTGGAAGCATTTTTTTTTCTTCTTTCCCACCTATTGGTCTAGGGAAAGGGAAATGATAAATCAGACAAATAAACAGAGAATAGTGTTGCAAAGAAAGAAAGAAGACAAGTGTGTGAATTGGATTCTAGTAGTCTTTTCAACCCTGGTATGCTGGCCTGTCCAATCTCATCACCTCTTGTCTCTTTCTCTCCACCTCCATACACACTGTGTCACATTACAAGGTCTCAAATCAACCTGTTTTGACAATTTCAAATCAGAGTGTGAGGATCCAGTCCCCTAATTCCCTGCTGGCTTGACAATAGATTATTGGAAGACTAGCAAGGTTCACACATCTCCTTTTCCTTCATTTCACTACATGGCTTCTCTCCAAATCAGCTACGTGGTTTCCTAGCTGAAAGAAATTTCTTTCAGATCAAATTCTCATGAAAGTTTTTTATACTTGGGTAATGTCTGTATATTAGCATTTTTGCTCTACCAGATAAAGATGGGGAGGAGTTACAAGGTAAATTTTTTTTTCAATTCTTTCTCTCTCTCTCTCTTCCTCTCTCCCCACCCACCCACTCATCCTCCTCCTACATTTCTCTTATTTGTGTGTGTGAAGTTTCTATCTATTAAGATAAATAGATATATTTTTAGATGTTTAGCCAATATAGAGGGTCTAGAGCAGAACCCAAAATAATAATTATTAGTAATAAAGAGTATGTGAAAATACAGTGTTAAGACACATCAAAAAACTGTCTAGCAATTAAAATTATCTTCCTGCCATTATATTTTTGCCCAATTTTGCTACGTATCCAGGTATATATAATATAATATATTATTATGTAATATTCTAGATATTTTAAAGTGCTTTATATAAATTTTCTTGCTTAAGTTGTAAAAATTTCTCTGACGAAAGTACTAGAACTCCTTTCATCTTCATTTTGTAGATGAAGAAAGTTAGAAATTAAATTATTTTTCTGGGCTCACAGAGCATTGACTTCTTTAGTTCAAATTTTGTCTTGAGTGCTTCCACTTATGGGACCTTTAATGTCTCTGAATCTTTGTGTCCTAATGTGAAAAGGAAGGGATTATACTAAATGAACCCCAAATTCTTCTCCAGATGTAAACTAGGTCTGGACAATACTTTTTTTTAAATCCAATACATAAAAACTATGTATTGGCTCCAAGACTGAAGAGAGGTAAGGGCTAGGCAATGGGGGTTAACTGACTTGCCCAGGGTCACACAGATGGGAAGTGTCTGAGGCCAGATTTGAACCTAGGACCTCCCATCTCTAGGCCTAGCTCTCAATCCACTGAGCTACCCACCTGCCCACTGGACAATACTTTTTAATCTCAAAATAGTATAAGATCATATTAACTAACATTAGCTTAATACTCTTAAGTTTCCAGGGTAATGTGATCTGTTTGATGGTGACAATTCTATGAGAGGAAGCAAATTTATTCTTACATCCATTTTATAGAGGACAAGGTTAAAGTCCTAAAAGGTTAAGCAACTTAAGAAGAATTAGAACACAGATCTTGATGATCTCAACTACTGTTCAATCTACCACAACTAGATGTAATATAATATATACTATTCAGGAAGCTAGACTTCATTTAAAGGTAAAAAGAATTGAGTATTTTTCCAGAAAAGCAACTTCTTAATCATACTCAATAAATCAAAATTTTAAATTGAATCATATGCATTGTTTGCTTTGGAAAAAAGAAATTCTTTCTGGGAGTAAATGATTTAAATTGTGCATACTGATTATAGATTTGCTCAGGAAGTATAATAATTGCTGAAAACATTTGGCTACTGGGCCACAGGGGGTAATCAAGTAAAGTTGCAATACTCACTGCCAAATGAAAGCTAACTTGGTTTGTGGAACACTAAGCCAGTGGAGCACAAGTTCTTAGCATGTCATCATATTAACATTTCTCAAAAACAAGTTGAAATTATGTCCAGTAGAGCTTCATCAACAGTTTAAGTCTTTTTGCAAAAGGAATATTAATTCACAGTCTTACCTCAACCCACCTTTCCAGTCTTGTTATGCATTATTTATTTTTATATCATCAACTTACCTGGCATTTTTACTGTTCTATAAACTAACACAGTTCTTCACATTTGACATATAATTAATAAATTGAAGAGAATTGAAGTGAATGAAGAACCTCTGACATTAATTCCTTATACAAACTATACTTGGTACTTCATAATATTATAAGATTGGTGGGAACTAATTTTGTTTCTTCTCTTTATTTCATCTTGAATTATTCTGAAGTTAGTATGATGGTCTTTGGTGTCCATTCCAACAAGAAGTTTCTGTATTCTAGGTTCCAAGACCCATTTGTGTTCCTTCATTCTAAACTATATATTATAAGGCCCTTTAGAATAGCAGGGGAAAACAATGGACTACCTGCTTCCATTTTAATCATATGATTAGAAGAGGGATTTTTTTATATTTATATGATGTTTTATTTTACTTAATTTTTTTTTAAAAATTCTCATTGTTTGGCCACACAAAATGAGGTAATAAACTAGATTTGATCATCATAAATTAATTACTGACTCCTACCATATAAAATCATGTTTTCATAAGATTTAGAATTAGAAAAGCCCTTGAACTCATCTAGTCTAACCTTTAGTTTAGAAATGGGAAAACCAAGGTCCAGAGAAATATTCTCTGTTACAGAGTAGAGACTTCAGAATATAATAAGTAGAAGAAGGTAGAAGTTTCTAGCTGAATGTATAGAGAAGGGAAGGAGGAGAAATAAGGATATAGATTTTGGCAAATGTCAAGAATAGGTCCTAGGGAAAAAATTATTTGCTCATGGGTGAGCTGAACCAATAAAATAAAAATAACAATCATACTTAATTTAATTCATTTATTCAGTGACAAACAAATTAAACTATCAATGGATTATTTTATATCATTAGAAAAAAGTAACAAAATTCTTCTAGAAGAACGAAAGTTCAAGAATATCAAGGAAATCAATTAAAACATGTCAAGGAAGGCAGCCTATCAGTTCCAGATGTCAAAATGAGTTACAAAGTAGAAAATATCAAAACAATTTGGTACTGGCTAAGAAATGAAGTAGTACATTAAATACATACAGTACAAAAGAGTACAGATTAATGCATACTATATACCAAGATAAGGTCAAAATGGATAAATGATTTATATATATATAGAAGAATATTATAAGTAAATCAGTGAAGAGTTTATGACCAAATAAGAGATAGAGAGCATGATAGACAGTAAAAAGAGATCATTTTGATTACATGAAATTAAAAATCTTATGCACAAATTCAGCCAAAATTAAAATGGAAATAAAAAGCAAGGGGGGAAAATTTAGTAAATTTCCTTGATAAAGGCCTCATTTCTCCTGTACATAGGCAAATGAGCCAAATTTATAAAAATAAGAGCCATTCTTTAGTTTATAAGTGGTCAAAGGATATGAAAAAGAAGTTTTCAGAAAAATCAAAGTTATCTATAGTTACATGAAAAATTCTCTAAATTACTCCCAATTAGATAAATGCAAATTTCAAGATCTTTGAGATACCACATCACATCTATCAAATTGGCCAACTACAGTGATGGTGAACCTTTTGGAGACCATATGCCATGCCATGCCCCTCTACTGTGTGCCATGCCCTGTCCCCCCAGACTGTGTGTCATGCTCTGCCCTAATCAGAGACTGAGTGCCACCCCCTTTTCCCCCTTACCCCAGACAAGGGAGAGAAAAAGAGAGGGGAGTGACCCAGCACTCTGCTCAGCTCAGGGGATGGAGTAACTCTTCCAATGGGCTGCTGGACAGAGGGATAGGGAGGCATGGTGGAGAGAGGAAAGGAAGCAGCTCTATCAGAATCCCTCTGCTTTTCTAGTACTTAACTTTGGCAGCTGACAGCACATGTTTCCACAGAGAAGTCTCTCTTTGCCATCTTTGGCATGTGTGCCATAGGATCGCCATCATGGGGCTAACATAACAGAAAAAGAATGTGACAAAAGTTGGTGGAGATTTGGAAAATTTGGGACACTAATGCATTGTTGGTAGAGTTGTGAACTAATCCAATCATTCTGGGGAACCATTTGCGACTATGCCCAAGGGCTATAAAACTATTTATGCCCTTTGACCCAGAAATACCTTTACTAGATCCAAAAGAGATCAAAGGAAAGGGAAAAGGACCTATTTGTACATAAAGATTTATAGCAGCTTGGTTTGTGGTGGCAACAAATTGGAAATTAAGGGGATGTCTATCAATTGGAAAATAGCTGAATAAGTTTTAGTATATGATTGTGATGGAATGCTAGTATGCTATAAGAAATGACTTAGGGGATAGTTTCAGAAAAATCTAGGAAGATTTATGAGAACTGATACAAACTAAAATGAGCAAAACCAAAAGAACATCATAGATACTAACAGCAATATTTTAGGGATGATCAGCTGAAAGACTTATCCTCTCTGATCATAACAATGATCCAAAACAATTACAAAAACATATGTTGAAAAATGCTATCCACCTCCAGAGGAAAAAGTCTGATGAACTCAATGTAGATTGAGGCATACATTAAAACACACACACATTTGTTTTTATTGTTCTATTTTGTATTTTGTTTTGCTACTTGACTACTATGGAATTATATTATACATGATGTCACAGGTATAATCATTATCACAGTTTGTCTTCTCAAGGAGGGGGAGGAGAGGAAGTAAAGGAGATAATTTGGAATTGAAATTTTTAATGAAAATTTTTACAAGTAATTGGAAGATATGTAATGAAATAAATAAAATAATATTTTTAAAATAGGTCTTGGATTAATGGAATGACAAATTTGGGAGGGTAGATAGTGCAGAGAAAACCAGTTATAGGGAAACTCTCCCCTCCCAATACCTCTAATTGTAGGTGAAAAAGAAGAAGCAAAGATTGAAGGGGGTGACATGGGTCATAAGTACCAAAGGGGTCTTATTTGTCAAGGGAGGAGTAGAAGGGAAAACCACAGCAATTCAAAAGGAAGAAAAAAAGGTCCAGTGATAAGTCTAGTCTATTAAAAAGGAGAGGTAGCTCTTCTTGGATCACTATTCATAGAGATAGGACTTACCTCAGTTTTGAGAAAATGAATTATGAAACAATTGGTTTAGAGAAATGTGCTATCTTGCTAACAACAAATCATTTTGCATATCATAACCGACATATTTTCTAGAAGTGGCTGCTGCTGAAGACAATAAGATTCTTGTTTGACTAATATTTAGTGCCTATTATTATTTTGTAATTCAACAAAGATTTATTACTTTGTTGTGTGCAGATTACTGTGAATAAAACTAAGTAGAGAGTTAATATTGATGTAAGAAAAATGGTGTAAGTTACTACCCTAACATAGATCATGTGATATGTCCTGATCTCCAACATCCTATATTCTGGGAGTTGCATTCTGTTTTTTAATCTAAAGTTTCTTCCAATTATAAAAAAGTATTTATTTTCTGTGTTCTAACATTATGTGATCTTTTTTTCTCAAGACTCCTACTTTTAACACTGTTATGCTACTTTTCAGAAATCTGAAACTCAAGAATAAATAGGGAGGATTTTAACTCTTTTTCCAAAGTACTTTATTGAGCCCTATCCTCAATATATTCCCACACACACACACACACACCATTTATCTTTTTCTATTGTGATGACAGATAATCCATGAAATCCCTTCATTTATTGGACTGGAGTACCTTTAGAAGTTGGGCATGCATACTCTGGCCCCATGGAGATAGACATACATGTTCTTTGTATAAATGCTGAAGGAGTCATATGTTGAATTATTGATGTTTCTTTTTTGGTCAAATCATGATTGGGAAGCTCTCAAAGATGTTTGATACCTAAATCAATAGACTATAGATGAAGATGATTAAGGCAATTTCTTTCTTTATTCTTCACTTTTGAACTTTGTTCTTTGGGATTCTAACAGCTCTGCTTTGATGTCTCCCTCAGGCATTAAGAATAGGTGCTTGCTCAATTGAACCGATGAATGGTCCTGAAGGGTCTAGCTTTTCTGGCATGTGTTTCTTTTCCTAAGTGCAGAGAAATTAGGATATATTATATTTTTAGTCTTGTTTAATACTCATGATTCTGAAAGTTTCTAGGTGCTGGAATCTGCTATGGCTTGCCTCTCCAGAGATGTTTCCTTCAAGTATCATTTCTCAGAGCAAAATATTACCATGATCAGAAAGATGTTGCAACTGTAAGGACTAATAAATTCCAAACCATATCCTGGCTAGACCTTCTGAGTTGTTTGAGCAGTATGGTTCTGAATTGAAGGTGAAATATGTTTTCTACAGTCCTTTAAAGTTGTCATTACTTACCACGAGAGAATAATAACAATGATGAGTTATTGTCTCATGTCTCAAATATTTGTTAAGGTTTGCTCATGAGTCTTTCCTGTCTTCAGAATTTCTTTTATGGTCAGATATGATTGTGTCTATCTATAATACTGGCTACTTTGGTAGACAAAGCTGACAGATCTCTTGAACTCAGGAATTCTGGGTTGTAATAGGCTATGGTGATTGGATGTCCAAACTAAGTTTAGATTTGAAATAGCGAGCCCCTGAGAAGTGTGCAGTATGATGATGGGAGGAAGATAACAGGTTCCTAAGGAGAGACAAACTGACTCAGGTAAGAAACAGATCAGGTTAAAATTCCCCTGCTATCAATAGTAAGAATAGGCATATGAGTATCCTCCAGATCAGTGATTCCCAAAGCGGGCGCTACCACCCGTGGTGGGTGCTGCAGTGATCCAGGGGGGTGGTGATGGCCACAGGTGCGTTTATCTTTCCTATTAATTGCTATTAAAATTTTTAAAAAAGTTAATTTCCAGGGGGCTAAGTAATATTTTTTTCTGGAAAGGGGACAGTAGGCCAAAAAAGTTTGGGAACCACTGCTCTAGATACTGAGACTCAAGCTTAAAACAAATACATATAATTATGGTAAAGGGAATAAGGAAATAAGTTCCTATGATATACATTATAGCTATCTTGAATTTTGAGTAATTTTGCTAAAAGAGATACCCTTAATCCATTTGGGGGAATATCTTAGGCCTAAGTCATACCAAAAATGTTTGCAGATCAGTGAGGGGAAGAAAAATGAGCAAAAGAGAGTAAGAAAAGTTTATTAATCCCTGTCTAGAGTTAGGCTATCCCAGAAATTAATCTGGACCATTTGAGTCTAGGACTGTTGTGGGGGGCTTGTGATGAACCCCCAGGGTATGGGAAAGATACCTTTTTAAAGGATGCAAGATCCCAAAACTTAGCTTAAAAATAAAAAGATAAATTTATTAATTTGCAAGGTAATTTTAAATCTGTCCAGGAAGACTACCTGCTAGCTGGAACAACGTGGATGGAAAGCTGTTCACAGATGACATGAATTCTGGGGTCTTCATACTCCTTATGACAGTGAAGACATGACTTTGTGCCATGGTGAAAACGTGACTTTAGGATGGTATGCACTGAGGCATGAGCAGATGAGGATTGGTCATCTGACTGGGGTCTGCCTGAAGACAAAGGGAATGACCCTCGTTGTTTAGGGGACATGACAGGTAGATGTCTTAGATACAAACTGATGGTATCAAGGCATAGCCTGGAGGTCTATCTCTCTGTAGTTATCAAATGTTTTGGGGTTAGGAGTCACAAGGATAGAAGAGAGCCAAGGAATTTCCCTGCTTATAGTTTGCCTGAAACACTTCTGTGGTTTTGGGGATACAATGCCCATCTCAGGATTATAACCCCTTAAAGACAAGATTGCCTCTGGGATCATGGGTGGCTCTACAATATGCATTAGACCATTTAGGAAGCACACAATCTGAACCTAGATCACCTGAGATTTGTGAATAATTTTCCTTCCCCTCTCACTGAGGTCACAACAATGAACATGAGTCAAAGAGTAAGAGACCTATCAGTGTAATAATCTTATTTTGCAGATCAGAAAACAGACTCAGAGAGAAGTGGTTTGTTAAGGACAAGTAGCAACACCAGACCTAGGCAACCCATGTCTCTCAATGCCCAGTTCTTTATACAGAGTATAATTTTACCAGTAGAAGTCAGTCTCCAGCAGCTTTTATTTTGTGTTGCTTATAGACAACCCCTAAATTGTTGGGTTGGATTCATCTCAGACATTGATTTTAATTCACTCAGGGGTTTGATGCATCCTGCTTAGAACTTGCTCTTTTCTCTGAAGAAAGACTATAACTTCCATACCTTCCTCACAGTAAATAATTAAAAGCACTCATTCCAGGAGCTTCATTAGAATCCTCTATGGGTCCTGGCCTCATGCCCTCCACCAAATGCACCGACTCATTTTGACAAATGTCACTGGTCCCCATAGCTAACTCATTCCGGGTAGCAAATTTAATGATCTTGATGATTGCGGATCGTGTCCTCCTTGTAATGTGGTGCTTTTGGAGAAAGTACCTCCTACATCCTGCAATTAGAGTATGAGCCGTATGTACAGTAATTAGTCGCCAGCAATGAATGTCAGCCTGTTTCAGGGGTTAGTCAGATCACAATGATTTCAACAATAATTATTCCAGCAGTCAGAGATTTTTTTTTCCTTCAGAAAGCCACTCAGAGAGGTAATTTCCATGCTATACAGTTTCATTTGCCGAGTTACCATTGTTTCAAAACAGATGAAAGAATAGTATCGAGGTGAGTGATTCCAAATTGTTACACCAAGGAGAAATTCGAGAGGGGCAGAGGTGTTTCTGGGAGGTGCCTCCATATATTTTGATAATTATAGATTAGAAAGGAGAAACCAGGCACTTAATAATGTTTCAGATGCTAGAGCTGAGCAGAGGTTCAAGTCATCACAACAGCATGCTAATGGGAGCTGTTTTGAGCAGGATGATAGTCAAGACTTTCCTTCATTTTATTTTTGTGTCAGCTTCTTTCTCCAACACTACAAGAAGAGGATGGATTGGTCTTGCTCTACTTGAGGATAGGTATATGCTGTGATCCGTTTGGAAATATTTAATAAACACCCCTGCTCCCTGCTTTGGAGTGGCAGAATCTGAATAACCAGATTTCCATCAGTGAAAGAGCCAATTTTCATTTCCTCCTTATATGTTCAATCTCCTTTAATATACCTGCTGCAAACTACTTAGCAGAGGGGGGATTTGAATAATAACACTACTTTACATTTAAATGGAGTCTTTCATCCAAGTAGCTCAAAGTACTTTGTAAACATTATCCAGGAGAATGTTATTAACATCACTTTTGAGATAGGAAAACTGACTCATAATGGCAAGTGACTTGCCTAAGGTCACATATTCAGTGAGCAGGCATAGCTCATGGGTCATTTGACAAGTTCATCCTCACTTTATGTCTTAGCCTACCTCATGAAATCTATGCTGATTATAGCACAAATTCTTTCCCTCTCTCTCCAATAGAGGAGGTAGGGGACTCACAGGATATTTAAATCAAGATAACTTTCTCTGTTCCTTTCAACAGATGGGCTATCAATTGTCACCAGAGTGGACACCTATAACCTGTCTGTATTGAGATGAATCCCAGCGTTGAGGAGTTTCCTTTGTTAAATCTCACTTTCCTCAGTTTAAAACTATCTTCTATGAGATCCTAATGCTATACTTAAAATGTGTGGTTAAAAGTGAGAAGAGAATCAGCAATTGCTATTTGCAAATATAATCTGTGGTTTGAATTACATTCAGAAGCTGATGATAATGAATGCAAAGGTTGCCAAATGAAAGATTTAAAAACTTGGAAGTGGAAAACCTATTCATATTAGATTTTGGTATTTAGTTCCCTAGTTAGACTTCCATGAGTTTTAGGCTGCTTTTGCTCCAGTGAACATGGTGTACTATAACAGATGTTAAAATGACTATCTTATCACTTTCAATTCCAATTCAAAATATGTTAATATGATACTCTAAGAAATACCCTCATTGGACTGGACGAGTCATTCAACCAGGGATTCAGAATGGTAGTTCTGCTGTCAAATCAGTAAATAATCCTGGCCATGTCATTTCCTCTATTTGGGTTTCAATTTTCCCATCTATAAAAGGACTACTTTGTACTAGAAGACATCTAGGGTGTTTTCCATCAAATTCAGGTCTGGTTCCCTATCCCAGACATTTTACTTCTGAAAAGCCAACCAAGAAGCAAGCTAAGTTATGTAGAATTCAGAAAAAGAATAAATACTAGTTGATATATTTTGCAGCTTTCTTGTTGTTGATCATATTTTGTCACATCTGATTCATCATGACTTCTTTTTGGAGTTTTCTTGGCAAAGACACTGGAGCGATTTATAATTTCCTATTCCAGCTCATTGTACAGATGAACCAGATACAGAAACTGAGATAAGCTTAAGGTTTAAGTAACCTGTCCAGAGTCAAATAGCTAGTGAATATCTGAGGCCAGATTTGAACTCAGACCATTCTGGTTCTAAGTCCTGTACTCTATCTGATGTGCAACCTTGCTGCCATCTAACAGTTTTCATAATGGTAAATGCTATATTGCTGTATCCTAGCGTCAGGGTCAAAAGACCTATTCCTATGTATGATCTCTACACTTCCTTCTTCCTCGTCTCTTCTTCTATGTTCCCTGATATAGAATGAATTCCAAATACCTCCAGATGTTTCTTGCTCTAGCTCAGGGATCCCTTGAACTTTGTTATAGATCTCTTTGGCCATTTGGTGAAACTTTGAGACCAGAGCTAGACATGTCCATGTGGCCAAATGAAGCCCATGACAGTACTGAGTACACTCCAAACCAGATTAAAATGTAACTGGGAAATGATTAACAAAATAAATAAAAATGCAGTAAAATATGGATTTTATATTTTTTTAAATGTAAACCCACAAAGATAGCTTAGAGGACCCCATTTCTATCTGAGTTTGATACCATGCTCTAGATTATCTTTTCATAATGTTCCTGTTCTTTTAAATGAGTGAAAAGTGCTCACTTCAGCACAGTATATACTAAAATTAAATACGTGAAAAAATGCTATGTTTTAGAGAATGGTAGATGTAATTTTATCCCAATGGAGTTCACAGACCTCCTGAAAACAATTTATGGACCTGTTAGAGGCCTATGGATCTTAGGTTCTATGCCCCAGCCTCTAATAGGATCAGTGAATTCTAAGGTTCTACCCCAGTATGACTCCACTCTCTCTCAGGACAGCCCCTCTACTTTCCTGGCAATCCTTAAAATCCCTTATCCCTAGGTTACAGCAGTGCCTCCACTCATCATACCATGATACTTGGATGCAGTTCCCTACCTAAACCTTTTCCTCCTTCCTCATGGCACTGGATACATCATACTTTCAAGGTCATGAAATCAAGTTACTGGTCTATCTCTTATACCTAGGATTCTTTCATTTTATTTTGTACTATCATCAAGGCATTGGATTTCATGAAATTATTTTATGTAATATATAATAAGTCATAAGTACATATATGTATGTTATAAAACTAGCATCCATGTTCCATCCTTTTATTTTCATATACAAAGACACACACACACACACACACACACACACACACAGATTTTCTTCACTTTAGACACGAGAAGTTAATGACTCTTCTAAGATTACACATATATGCATTGGCAAACTGGAGAGTGTACAGAGAAGAACAACGAGGATGGTGATGGGATTGGATGCCACACCAAACAAGGGCTAGCTGGAGAAACGAGGGATTTTGATGCTTCTGCCTAGAAGACTTAGGAGGCACATGATTGCTGCCTTCAAATATAGCTTTCAAGGATGATCATGTAGAAGAGGCATTCAGTGTTCTGCTCAGACCTGGAAGGCAGAAATAGGAGCTATAACTAGAAACTAGGTAGTTTTACCTTTTTTTCTTTTTGAATTTGATTGATGTCTTTCATTTTTTCTTCCATCACAGTCAAATTGCAATATATCTACACACATCCCCTCCAGCCCTACCCTGTGAAAACAATAACAAACAAAAACCGTTTAGCAAAACTAAATTTCCTCATATTCCCCCCTCCTGCTGCTAAATTCCTTCCCTCTGAAATTGTTTCTCATTTATTCCTATAAATGCTGTATATGTAGATACTTGATTGCATATTGTCTCTCCATTAGAACGTGAATACATTAAGGTCAGGGACATATTTTGTCTGTGTGTGTGTGTGTGTGTGTGTGTGTGTGTGTGTGTGTGTGCATTTTAACACAAGAGCTCAGTAGAGTGCTGAGGACATAGTTTTCAATCAATCAATCAACATTTATTAAGCATTTACTATGTACTAGGCACTCTGCTAAGCACTAAGGAATACAAAAAGAAGCAAAGGGCAAACTCAGAGGAGGCTAGCTAGCTCAATGGATAGAGCTCCAGAACTGGAGACGGGAGATCCTAGGTTCAAATTTGGCCTCAGAAACTTTCTATCTGTGTGACTCTGGGCAAATCACTTATCCCCAGCTGCCTAGCCCTTACTGCTCTTCTCCCTTGAAACCATTATTTACTATCAATTCTAATAAAAAAGGTAAAGGTTTAAAAAAAAAAAAGACAATATATACACCCTCCCGGAGCTTATGATCTAATAGGGAAAACACATGTAAGCAAATTTATACAAAGTAACTGATATACAGGATGAATAGTAAATAAATAGCAGAGGGAAGTCACTTGAATTAAAAAGGGTTGAGGAAAGCTTCTTTCTGGGGACACCAGATATACTTAATAAATGAGTGCTAACTCATTCACTGGCACTGGCAGTATCTGAGAATAGATGTCACATTCTCAATGTCTACTACTACATTTCTCTACTGAGGAGTGAAGTATGATTCCTCTAGAATAAAAAAAAATGATGTGTTCATTTAAAATCTGATTTTGTATTCCACTTAGTACTGTTTTCATAGGTTATCACAGACATTCTTCCTGTTGTTCTCCTGGAGCTCCTTTCTTTGTTCTTTATCACTTTAAATACACTTTGCCAAGTTTCTTTGCATTCCGTACATTTATTGTTCCAGATAACTCAATAAATTCTGATATAGTCACAACTACAATTTTTTTTATTATTCCCCAACCAATGGGCACTAGTTGTTTACTTTTTTATCACTGTTTTCTTTAAGAAAATAGTAATAAAAATCTCTAAAATGTATATAACCATATAGTACTTTAAGGTTTAGAAAGAAATGCCTGACACTTAATATGTACTTAATACTGCTTGATAGGGACTCATGAAAAAAAAAACTGTCTACTATCATAGGAACTAAATGCAGATTGAAGCACACAGTTCTTTATTTCCTTCATGAATTTTTCTCTAGTAGAAGTGCTATGTGTCTTTTCTCACAACATGACAGTCATGGAAATATGTACTGCATAAGAGTACATGTAAAATCTATATCATTTTATCTACCACCTCAGGGAGATGGGAGGGAGAGAACATAGATCATAAAATGTCAGAAAATAATTATTAACATGTTATTAATATACAATATGAAGAAAATATATAATTAAAAATAGAAGAAAATACTGCTTTGTGTGCAAAATGAGAGGATTAGATTAGGTCAAAGTAATAACATTTTTTAGCTAATCTTTAAATAGTTATTTAAAATTTTCAAAGTCTCTTTACACATACATAGTCTTGTTACATTTTCGAAACAACTTTGTGAGGTAGGTGCAATTATTATCCCATTTCATAGAGGAGGAAACTAGGGCTGATGTGACTTACATATGGATTTCAGAAATGTCAGCATGAAGATTTGAACTCAGGTTTTCCTGACTCCAAGTCAGTAACTGACCTATCAACCAACTAGCTGACTATGACATTATATAGGTAGATAGACAGAAAGATAGAAAGGTAGAAAGATAGAAAGATGATAGATAGATAGATAGATAGATAGATAGATAGATAGAAGATAGTCTTTCCTCTGTAGAGAAAAAAAATAAACCTTTCTTTTGAGTAAATCTGTCCAAAATTAGTATTATCATTATGAATAAATAGAGGAAGAGAGAGAATAAACAATTCTATGTTCCAGGCACTGATAAATGTTTTACAATTATTATCTAATTGATTTCCAGCTCATCTATGCCTTTACAATCTGAGAATTTCTTGCCCAGATTTTTCTATAAGACAGCCTCCCCAGTGTGCTAGAAAACATCTAGCTCTTTTAATATTTTGAGATATTGGCACAAAGTTTGATCCATCCATATACTGTTTCTTTCTTTAAGCATATATGGTCCTTTGACCATAGTGAATAAAAAAAAATTCCACATTGACATTAACAATAATTTTCTTTTTTTCCTTTTATTTTATAAATTGTAGAAAAATAAAGAGAAACTATGAAGAAGTAGATGGAAACAAAAGTCTTCCTATAATGCTCTGTATCTCTCCCCAGCCACCTGCCACTGGAGGGGTGTATACAAGAAAAATTGTACTGAAGTCTTTTAGAAGGGGGTGGGGATTTATTGTTTTGTGAAAGCAGTGGTTAATAACAAGTGCCACTGCTCCCTTAATTATGTCCTTTGCTTTTGTGAAATCCATTACAGCCAAACACTTTTCATTTATTTCCAAGGCTCCCATGCGCCAATACAGTTATGAAAGGGATATGAGCACGAATGGTATTGTGTGTATTAGCATTCAAATAGGACACCAGACTTCCCTTGTTGCCTCATAATTCTCATATCTATTACTGTCACAAAAAGCTCTTTAAACTCAAGTAGGATTCATTCAAGTTGATTTTCCAACAATGGATTTGTTTTGTTCATATTCAATAAGCTTACATCATTTTAAAGTGAATTTAATGGCCATGAAAGGTGACCAATTCAAAACTCTCCCAAGCACTGTAATGTACCAGAGCCAGATAACACATGGAATATGTACTATAAGTGGAAATATTTCCCCGACTTGAAAGACTTATATAGGCTTGGACACGAAATGACATCAGTATAGAGAAAGCTTTTTGTTTTGTTTTAGAGATAAAAAATGTATGGTGAGAAGCTAGGTGGTGCAAAGGATAAAGTGTATAATATAATAAGTTTATAATATAACATATTATATTATTGTTATTGTTTTATTTATATTTGGATATAAATAAAATAATATAATAAATTTTAAAAAAACTAGAGTGAGGAAGAGTCTTCTTCCTGAATTCAAATCTGACCTCAGACATGTAAGCTGTGGGACTCTGGTCAAGTCACTTAACCCTTGTTACCTCAGTTTCCTCATCTCTAAAATTAGCTATAGAAAGAAATGACAAACCATTTTAGTCAAGAAAACCCCAAATAGTGTCATAAAGAATGAGACATGACTGAAATGATTGAACAATAACAGCAAGTAGTATGAATGGTATGTAAGCAGTAAGTATAGCAAGAGAAGGGACTTTGAATACTATTTCAACTTTTTACTGCTTTACTAGATCACTCTAAGACAGTGATGGTGAACCTATGGCATGCACGCAAAAGATGGCACTCAGAGTGTTCTCTGTGGTCATATGTACTACTCCCCCCTGATCCTGTCCCCAGAGTTTGTCACTAGAAAGGAAGAGGGACTGGGGTGGAGCTATTCCTTTCCCCCTCTCCACTGTGTCTGACAACATGTTTTCACATCACCTGCTCCTCTGCCCAGCAGCCCAGTGGGAGCTGTTGTGGTAAAGGGGGGAAGCAAGCGTGGTATCAGGCATGGCATTTACTCTCTAAAGATTCACCATCACATTAATGCATTGCTGGTGGAGTTGTAAATTGATTCAACTATTCTGGATGGCAATTCGGAACTATGCCCACAGTTCTTTAAAAGACTGCCTGCCCTTTGATCCAGCCACAGCACTGCTGGATTTATAACCCAAAGATATATCAAGGAAAAATATTTATAGCTGTGCTCTTTGTGGTGGCAAAAAATTGAAAAATGAGAGAGTATCCTTTGATCGGGGAATGGCTGAACAAATTATGGTATCTGATAGTGATGGAATACTATTGTGCTCAAAGGAATAATAACCTGGAGGAATTCCACGTGAACTGGAATGACCTCCAGGAATGGATGCAGAGTGAAAGGAGCAGATCCAGGAGAACATTTTACACAGAGACAGATACACTGTGGCACAATTGAACTTAATGGACTTCTGTACTAGCAGTAATGCAATGATCCAGGACAATTCTGAGGGATTTATGAGAAAGAACGCTATTACCATCCAAAGAAAGAACTGTGGGAGTAGAAACACAGAAGAAAACAACTGCTTGATCACATGGGTTGATGGGGAAATGATTGGGGATATTGACTCTAAACAATCACCCTAGTGCAAATATCAATAATATGGAAATAAGTCTTGATCAATGACATATGCAAAACCCAGTGGAATTGTATGTCAGCAATGGGAGGGGGCATGAAGGAGGGGAGGTAAAGAACATGAATCTTGTAACCATGTAAAAATATTCTAAATTAATTAAATAAAAATTTCAAAGACAAAATACATTAAAAAAAAAAAGATTAACCATGACTGCTCTAAGTTATCATTTCTTCTGTACCATTAGGTCTTTACTGATCATATGGTAATTGTACCTCTATCTCATTCTCCCTTGTGCCTAATAACCATTGCCAAATTGTGTTGTATTTCCTTCCTTTCTATATATTTTTATGTGTCTATGTTTGGCTTCCCCTATAGCAGTGATGGCAAACCTTTTAGAGACTGAATGCCTAAACATCAACCCTCACCCTGCATATGAGCTGCCCTCTTACCCCAGAGAGGGGAGGGAAGAAGAACTCCCTCTGGGTTATTGGGCAGAGGGAAGGATCTTGTTAGAAATGCCCTCAAGCTGGTAGAGAAGGGGAGGTGAGAAGCCCCTTCTGACACACATGCCATAGGTTTGCCTACACTATCCTATAGTATTTAATCTTTTTGAGGACTAGGTCTAGCTCATTTTTTTTAACCTTGTATCACAAGTAGCTAGCCCTTTATCAACACACTATAGGCATTTTATTATGTTTATTGATTGATCTATAAAATGAGAGTATTATGCTAGAAGATAATAATACCGAGCATCTACATGGTTTTCAAAAAACAAATAGATAGGTTGTCTCATTGTTTTCAAAGAACAAATAGATAGGTTTTCTCACAACACTCTATGAGGTTGTTGCTATTATTATACTACTTTACAGATGAGACAACAGAGTCTGGGTTATGTGACATGTCCAGGTTAATATAACTAGCATGTGCACAGGGCAGAATTTGAACTTAGATCTGTCAGATTTGAAATTCTGCTTCTTTATCTGTCTAATTGCCTTTGAAGATGACCTTTATGTTTCCTTCCAGTTCCAAGCCTTATGAAATTAATTATGAAATGAAGGGATAAGAAACCATTTATTAAGGACTTTCTTAGGGTCAAGAATTGTGGTAGGCCTATGGATAAGAATATAAAAAGAAAGGCAAGGTCTGCCATGAAGCTTACATTCTGATGGTAGAAACAACAAATGGGGAATATTGACCAAAGTGTTCTTTCAAAGTTATTATAAGGTAATTTCAAAATTTCAGTGTTTCAAAACAATTATTTGTTTCAAGGTATACTTTCAACTAATTATGTTCAGAAGATTATAAAATAATTACTATTGATTAAGATTCTTCTAATCTGCCAGAGGCAACTAGGGAGCTCAGTGGATAGAGTGCTATGCCTGCATTCAGGAAGACCTAAATTCCCATCTGGCCTCAAACTCTTCTTACCTGTGTGACCCTGGCAAGATCACTTAATCACAGAAAAAAAAATAACAAAACCCTCCAGTATATTTCCCAAGAAAACCTCATTGTGACTATTAGCATGCTATATCGCCTTTGGGGTCACAGAGATTTGGACAAGATTGAATGATTGAATAACAATGTTCCAGATATTGTGCTAAGCAAAGAATGTTAAAATAGAGTCCCAACTCTTAAGGAGTTTACAGTCTATTGGAGGAGACAGCGCGTAAAAGCCTACTTACAAATAAGTTATACAGTTTGGATTTGAAATAACAGGAAGGACCTAGAATTAAAAGGAATTGGGAAAGGTTTCCTACAGAAGGTGGGACTTTGGTTGGACATGAAGGAAGTCAGGTAAGACAAAATGGAGAGATGAGAAAGAAGAGTATTTAGTCATAGAGGATAAGCAAAGAAAATGTTTGGAGTCAAGAGATGGAGTATCTTATTGAAGCAACAGCAAGACCAGTATCACTGAAAGTAACATACAAAGTATGTAGAGAATGGGAGTGAAATATAGTTAAAAGAAGACTAGAAAAACAAAGAAGGAGATACTAGCTCATAAAGGGCTTAGAACTCCAAAAAAGAGCATGTTATAATTCAGCCTCATGGTCATGGTCATGGGGACCCCCTAGAATTTATTGAATAGGAGTCGGTGATTAGTCTTGAATTTCAGGAAGATCGTCATGACAGCTAAGTGGAGGATAGACTAAAATGAAGAGATATTTCTGACCAAAGAGTATAAAAATCTTTGGTTGAAGAGTCAGAATTTTTAGGATCTAAGACCATCTATCTAAACCACTAACACATCATGGAAGCCTTGTGGACATCACTTCACTGCTCATGGCATCCCTTTCCTTATTTTATAAACAACAGTATTTTGAACAGGGGTGCCAAACTCAAACAGAAATAGAGAAACTGTATGTAAGGACTCCAAGTGGACCAAATATTGACTTAGAAATCTACACACACGCACACATACACACACATCACACCATATTAACATCAGTCAGGAATTACAGTTTAATCTGGTTCAGGCTTCAAGACTGTTGTGGGCCACAGGTAAATTGTCAGCCATGTATTTGTTATTGCTGGCTTAGAGCATAAAGAAAATCTAAGATTCTATTCAGCTCTGACATTTTGTGAATCTATGATACATGAATATGATGTCATAATGTAAAAGGACTAGGTGTAAAAAGAAAAAAAAGCATCATTCCATATAACTGGTAGTAAGCAATTACTATCAAAATATCACTAACTTAATAAAGTCATGCTTCTGAATCATTCATTATGTTTCCTATATTCTAGCCTATACATTAATCTCCTTTTAGTCTTATGTTACTCCTCTGTGAAATGGGCATGATAAAATTTTATATTGAAGTATATTACACAGACTGATACTGAAGAAAATATTTGTATACTTTCAGGTAATATATAAATAGGAGATTAATTTTGGGAGGTAATTTAGAATTATAGGCATCCAGATTGCACAGTGGATAGAATGTCAGGTGTAGAGTCAGGAAGACTCTTCTTCCTAAGTTCCAATGTGGCCTCATCACCTACTAGTGTGATCAAAGTCATTTAACCCTGTTTGCCTCAGTTACCTCATCTATAAAATGAGCTGTAGAAGGAAATGTCAAATCACTTCAGTATCTTTCCAAAAAAACCCAAATTGGAGTCACAAAGGGTCATACACTACTGGAAAATGACTGAACAACAACAAACAAATTTAGAAGTGTAGAAAAATGTTCAAGCTAACAAAGATGCTATTAGCCATCTAATTAAAATCTTCATTTTATGTAAATGAAGACTAATCCTCCAAAAGTAGCAGACCCCTGTTCAAGGATCCAAATTTCGAGATTCCTACCTGGTGTTTTTATTACCATGCTACACAACTACCTATTGGCCTTTGTGATTTTTCCCTGCTAGGTCTTTTTATTTTTTAATTTTGATTAATTGCTTTTACTTTTGAATATTTTCCCATGCTTACATGATTCATGTTCTTTCCCTCTCCCCCAAACCCCTCCCACCCCGTAGCCAACATGCAATTCCACTGGGTTTTACATGTATCATTGATCAAGACCTATTTCCATATTATTGATAGTTGCATTAAGGTGATCATTTAGCATCTACAACCCCAATAATATCCCCATCAACCCATGTGATCAAGCAGGTGCTTTTTCTTCTGTGTTTCTACTCCCACAGTTCTTCCTCAGAATGTGGCTATTGTTCTTTCTCATAAGTCCCTCAGCATTGTTCTGGATCATTGCATTGCTGCTAGTAGAGAAGTCTGTTATGTTCGATTGTACCACAGTATATCAGTCTCTATGTACAATGTTCTTTTGGCTCTGCTCCTTTCACTCTGCATCAATTCCTGGAAGTCATTCCAGTTTACATGGAATTCTTCCAGTTCATTATTCCTTTAAGCACAGTAGTATTCCATCACCAGCATATACCACAATTTGTTCAGCCATTCCCCAATTGAAGGGCATACCCTCATTTTCTAATTTTTTTCCACTACAAAGAGTGCAGCTATAAATATTTTTGTACATGTCTTTTTCCTTATGATCTCTTTGGGGTACAAACTCAGCAGTGGTATGGCTGGATCAAAGGGGAGACAGAGCCTTTGTGATTTTAAGCAGCTTGAGAACTTAATGAGAAGTACCACTGCACCTTCCAATTTCCCATAGATACCTGTCACGACTAAATATTACTTTCTTGTAAACCTCCTGAATATTTTCAAAGATCAGCTGTGGCACAGTATTTTAGCTTCTCAAGTTAACCAAGGGAGTAATTTGATGTATGGATCCAGTGAAATATCATTTATCATCCACCATATGTAATGCGTTTTTGATGCTATGAACACACGCACAAACACATATCACCAGATGAAGAAGTCTGTGTAGCAGAGGCAACATCAATCCATCTTTTCCAAAAATCAATGGACTGAGCAGTAATAACTAACCAGGAAGAAAAAGTGTTTCAGGGATCAGGTGAGCAACCAAAAGGCAAAAGTGATATGAACTTATCTATGGTTCTGGTTCCTAATGTCATTTACAAATTAACTTTGGCTCATGCATGAGAAAGTAATGAAGCTTGTGCATAGGACAGAGAAATGGGAAAAGGCCTTAGTTTTTATGTAATTGAATACCTTAATCTAGCACATCAGGAAACTAAAGCTCAAAGAAGGAAAGTGATTTGCCTAAGATCAAACAACTATAATATATGAGAGCTAGAGACTATGTGGCATTTCCCCAAGAATAAAAGCAACCCAATAAGCATTTCTCAAACAACATCTTCTGTGTGCAAGGTATCATTGGAAGGCCTGGGTAAATGCATAAAAATTGTAAGTAGCACAAGGAATAGAGAAGTAGGTGTGGAGTCAGGAATGCTTATGTTGAATACCTGTCTTAGATACTCATGAGATATGTGACTCTGGGTGTCACATGATTTACATGGACCTCCACCTTCTCATTTATAAAATGAGAGATTTGAATTTGACGGCTTCCAAGATTCCTTCCAGACCTAAATCTATGATCACCTGAAACTTGGGCACCTTTATTCTGCTTGGAGAATACAAATAATGGATGTCCCTCATATGTGTGGAAATAAGTAATACAAGATGATTTCAGGAGAAACAAGTTACTATGTATATAGAGGGCCCAAATTAGGAAAGACTGCTAAGAGAGAATATTTTTAGCTGAGCTTTGAAAGAAACTGGGGATTATACAAGACTGAGGTCCAGGAAATTATATTTTTATTTAAAGGGATTTATCCTCCATGAAGGCACAGGTGGAAAAGGTAATTCTGAGTTCACAAACAACTATAAGCCCATTTAACTAAACATGGAGACATGAAAGAGAATAATAGGAAATAAATATGAGGGAAAAAAGGTAGAAGTAAGATACTCTAGGGAACTGGATCACAAGATAACAGATTTGGGTTTTATTCTAGTGACATTAAGGAAGCTACATGCCACAGTGTGTAGAATGACTAGAAGATTCATCTTCATGCATTCAAATGTGGTCTCAGATAACTTCTAGTTTCATAACCCTGGACAAGCCATTGTTTGTCTCAATTTCCTCTTTGTAAAATGAGTTGGAGAAGGAAATAGCAAACCACTCTAGTGTCTTTGCCAAGAAAATCCCTAAAAAGATCAGGAAGCCTTAGATATAATTGAAATAACTGAACAACATGGCCAGTAGGTAATCACTGAACATTTTTGAGCAGGGTAGTGACATGGTCAGGTCCACACTGGGAATAATAATTAGGCAGCTAAAGGAAGATGAAGAAATATAGATGTAGAAAAATGGAGAAAAACTGAAATCAGGGAGGCTGTTTAAGTTGTAACAGAAGTTTAGAATAAGGAAGTGAACCTGAACTAGATTAGTTGTCATGTGAATAGAGAGAAGGGAAGGAATTTTAAGAAATGTTGTGCAGTAAAAATAGACAAGATTTGTCAAATGATCCTATATAGGGAGTTTCTAAGAAAGAAATGTCAAGAATAGGTTGGAAGTTAAGAACTTAAGCAGATAGAAACCTACCTTTCTAGTCCAACTTCAAACTATCTCCACTGACATTTGGCAATGAAGTCTAAGTGTATCACAACTTTTCTGATCTCATAGAGGTCTGAGAAGCAGTGTTGTCCAATGCATAGAAAAATGAGTTTAGAATAAGAACTTTTGGTTTTGTGTCATGTTGTATTTTATTTTGTTTTTTATTATTTTCTGTTTTGTATGTGCATGTGTAATCCTTTTGGCAGTCTGGTGAAGTCTTTAAATTTGCACACAAAAAAGTAATATTACAAAGGAAATCAATTATATAAAAACAAAATATTATTGTCATTTCAGTTGTGTATGACTCTTTGTGAACCCATTTGAAGTTTTCTTGGTAAAGATACTGGAGTGCTTTGATATTTCCTTTTCTAGCTCATTTGAGAGATGGAAAACTGAGACAAACCACATTAAGTGACTTGCCCAGGGTTCCACAGCTAGTAAGGATTTGAGGATGATTCTTACTTCCATACTTTAGTTCAATTTGACTTTATCCTTCACTGAAGTATGCCTAGAATACATCCCCATCTTCATCTCTGTCCTCTGACATAGTGTCTAGCATTAAATATTGTTACTGTTGTTTGTCCTTAATTTTCAAAGAGGACCAAAGGCATGATGGGGCAGTATTTCGACTTGTGCATTAATTTAATTTAAATGAATCAGAGTTGCAGTCTTTAGCCTATTTTCTCTTCCAGAATCATTAAAGTCCAGTATTAAGACAAAAGTCAAGATGAATGGCCATGTCCTGGAATGCAAAGGATGACCTTGATGTCTTTGATGTCAAAAAAAAAACCTCTCAGTGCTAAGAAGGCATGCTTCTGCTGCCTTCTTCTACCAGGTATAATAATTAGATTTAATCTACACTGCCCATCTTTAGATTTAATCACCAAAGGTGAAAGCACCTCTAATTCTGGGACTTCCATAACCCACATGTGCTAGAGTGAGGGACATATCACAATCAACTGACCCGCCCCTGAGGCGGTCTATGAGAATTGTCTATTGTGATTGGGCATACAGATTAGGAGGGAGGAACAGGAAGTGATGCATAAGTGACCCCTTTAAAAGGAGAAGGTCCTCAGTTTTTTTAGGTGGAAGACAGCATTGGGTGAGGACCTCTTCTGGTTCATGGAGGAGTATGGAATGCTGAGACTCTGGTGGGACCTCTGACTGCTTCCCTTTCAATTGTCACGTGGGTAATTTAGGCTGACTCTCTCTCCTCCCTTGGCATTTCTGGAGGCTCTACCCTCAGGGAGGCCTCTCTTGCCTCTCTAATTATAAAAGGTCTTGTGACTTATAACCTTATTTAATTAACTCCTGTGCCCCTCTGCTGGGCCTATAAATTCTTACCTGGTCTGGGCCAGAGTTTCTTTCTCTCAATTTCCCTACCTTCAACCTTCCTAATTGTAAATAAATCAACATAAAAGTCAGTTTTGACTTGAGATTATTTATTAATTGGGGAAATTTCCCCTGGCAATCACCTTTTAATATGTTGAACCCATAAAACCCCTTTTTTACCCTTACATAGGAGAAGTCTTCACATGTTTAGAGTAGATATCCTCCTATGTCTCCAATGGGTTTGAGGACTGACTATCCTGATATGCCAATTGTGGGTAACTGTCATCAAAAACATACTTGTATAATGAATGACTAAAAATTCTTTTTTTTATTCAAAGTTTTGCTTTTATGCTTTCTCTTCCATGAAGCCTTCCTTGATCTTCTCCAGGTAAAATTCATTCTTTCTTCACAGGTTCTTGGTATATTTTACTTTTGTTACATTTTGCCCTCTTCTACATTTACTTGTGCATTCGTGATTATTTTTCTTGACAATCCCATTAAAATATAAACTCTTTGCAGGCAGAGATTTCTCCCTCCTCTAGTCCGTCCCCAACTCCTAATACAATTCCTTACACTGAGCAGTAGAATCAGGCTCAAATAGAAATAGAGAACATTAAATCATACATAAAAATCCTTGTCCATACAATGACTCAGAAAATTATATATGTTATTGTATTTTTACTTACTTTGTTGAATAATATCCAATTATATTTTAATTTGGGTCAACCCCCACGGACTATCATTTGACATTTTTTGGGGTAAATGCATGTTGGATTTGAAATGAGGACACCCATGCTCAAATCTATACATCCATACTTGAACAGCTACTTGACTGCAGATAAATTACTTAGCTCACTAAATCTCAGTTTTGTCCTCTGTCAATGGGGATAATAGAATTTATCCTTTATAGATCAGAAGAATGAAATAATATGAAAATCTGAGAAGAGACAGAAAAATGTGGTTTTACTATTACATATATTAGGTACAGAATAAATGTTTATGGAATGAAATGTAATTGAATCTGTTGATTATTTTGGCAACTTATTGTGTCAGCTGCTAATGCAACATGGGGATTCTAAAAGAATAAATAACTGTCCCAGTTTCTTTTACAAGCCTTTTATTGAAGATATATTTAATATATATTTAATACTCCCATGTGCTACCACATCAAATGAATGGTCATGTCATCTTTAACAACATGAAAAAAAAAATCACCACCCTTTCTCATTGAAGCAAAAATAAATCATGTCTAAGCCATTTTTCAAAAGTCAGGCCCCTGACTTAGAGAATACAATGTAGCACCTGGCAGCCACAATAACAACAGCACAATGGCATAATTTTCCCCACTTTGACAAATCTTCTACTTCTTCCTCCCAAGAAACTCCAATATTTTCCAATCCCTTATTTACACTTACTTTGAAGAGGCAAAGAAATTTCAAAAATAGTACCACTGTAGAAAGTGAATTAATCATCGGATGATATGATTGAAATTCTAAATAAAATGGAAAGGGGAGAAGCATTCATGAGCTTGAATCACCACCAAAATGGCTGCAATTATATCAGCGATGCTAGGTACAAAGAGAACACGTTCCCTCTTATTCTGCTATACAGACCTGGGACAGATTGATCATCAGAATACTATAAAAACCCAAACAGAAGCATATAGTGCTCATTGGCATGTTGTGGATGGCTAAAGGGAAAGAAATACCTAAAAGGCAACAGCTTCCAAGTGATAATACTGGTTATCCAATCAAGATCCAGGATTGATCTCTATATTGAACCCTAGTTGCTAAAGCAGGTACCAAATGTAGAAATAACCTAAATTGGTTCATAGAATATATAGAATATAGAATTGGATGGAAGGTACAGATTATACATTTCAACTCCTTATCTTTTGAATTGAGGAAACTGAGGATCAGAGAGAGAAAGCATCTAGCCCAAGGAGCTTACCTATGTGAAACAACTAGTAAGAACCAAAACCTAAAAATAAATGCTTGTGAAATAGTAAAAGCCCCAGTGAAGTCTTTGCCTGTACTTGCTTGATAATGTTTTTCCTTATTCTCTGTAGACTGAGATTTTTACGTCCTTGTGGGGCATTTACCATAATGGGTCTGATCCTAGAAATGATGGCCAAACTGGGCAATTCCTGAGAGTAGGAAGCATCACACTGCAGTCCAAGATTTTGGAGAATTTAATTTAGAGTTCGGTTTTGATAAGTAAGATCTGTGAGAAAAGTGCCAAATCACTTCATCTGCCAAATAAGGAAGATAATACTTATATTACCTACCCTACACAATTATTGTGATGGAAGTGCTTCCTAAATTTTAAAATACTGTTTAAATGACTATAAGTATTATATGTTTGTAAGCAGTGTGAAGCATGATAACATTTAGACTACTTTTGTTATTTGGCACACTTGTATGAAATAATAACAAGCATTTGTCTGGTGCCTTAAAGTTTGGAAAGCATATTATTAACATTATTTTATTCCCACAACTCTGAGGCATATCTGTTTTCATTATCCCCATTTTACAGATGAGGAAATGACACAGTCCAAGGCTAAGTAAATTGCTTAGTATCACAAAAACTACTGTTTTGGGGGGCTTGAGGTGAACTCCCTGGGTTCGGGAAGGGTACCCTTTGCAAGTATGCAAGACTCCAAAACTTAGCTTAAAAAGAAAAAGGAAATGTATTAATTTAGTAGGCAATATTGAATCTGGCCAGGAGAACAGCATAGATGGAAAACTGCCTCCTATAAGACATAATTTATGGATTTTTTATACTCTTTACAACAGGCAGTTTATGATTTGAGGAGGGTATGAGCTCAGGCACAAGGCTGAGGTTGGTCAGCTTGAAGACATAGGGGGTGACCCTCATATTTTAGGGGACAGATAGATATCTTAGATACAACTGGTATCAAGGCATAGCCTGGAGGTGTATCTTTATGTCCATCTCAAAATCTAAAGGAGAATCCAAAAAGGATAATCCTCTCAGGGGACTTTCCCTTTGATGTAGCAGAGTCTTATCAGGAGTTATCAGATGTTTTAGGGTTAGTAGTCACAAGAATTCAAGGAAGCAAAGAAATTTTCTTGTTTATAGTTTGGCCTGAAACACTTCTATAATTTGGGAGTGTGAAAGAATTCTTTACTCTATTGCCTATTCTGAGTTATCACCAACTTAAATACCTCACTAGATTGTGAAGACAGGATTAACTCTCCTTTGTCTACCTTTGGACTGAATCAAGAGGAGCTTGAACTAGGGGGAGGAGCTTGCAAACCACTTAGTGAATTCACACCCTCAGAAACACAATCAACCAGAATGAGTATTCACCTCTCCAGAAGGTGAGATTTAGAAAATTCACACCCTTAAATGAGAACTTAACTTCAGAAGGTAAGAAGTAGATCACACAGACACTGCCCCTTGGGCAGTGCTAGACAACTTGGAAACTGTGATTGGCCCCTGTGAAGAGAAGAAGGAACAAAAAGTCACCATAAAAGCAAGCCTCAAACTCCCTTAAAGAGATTGTCTTTGAGAAGATAGTCTGAAGTGATTGTCTTCTGGAAGTAGTCTTCTGATTGGGGAGAGTCTTCAAGAGAGCTTCACTGGAGACCACTGCTTAAATTGTGAATTTGGAGCTTGGCTTCAACTTGGACTCTGACTCCTGGACTACTTCCTTGGGTGAGTGAAAGGCTGACTCCTTTCCTAGTTTCCTAAGAAGTCTTTGATGAATCCACTGTTACATTTATTATATTAGTTTAAAGGTAAGAAGTAGAGAAGCTGACTTGAAAAAGAATTGGAGTTTCAAACAGAGCTGAAACCAAGTGTCAGTTTCCAGTCTAATGGTTTTTCTGTGACAGTTACTCTCTCTGGGAGTGGCAGTTGGACTCTGGCAATTGGCAGAGTCACTTACAGAGACTCTCTCTCCTGTCTGAGGTAGAAGGAAAAAGAGAAAGAACTGAAGGATTTAAGTGTTTTCCTTCCCCAACTTGGGAAACACTAACGACTATCTATCGCTGTTTTTATAGATTGTTTTAACTCTGAAAAGAACAAAGAAAAACCTGGTCTTTGGTTTGGACTCTGAATCTGTTAAGGCTCAGAGTCCTAACTTGATTCTTGTTGAGACTCAACCAGCTAGCTTTGTTATTTTTATATCTTGGAGGTGAAGTTAAGAATTATAAGGACTATAGTGTTAGTTTATTTAGAATAGTAAAAATTTGGGTTAGTCAGATCAGAAAGGATTAGTGTAGCCTGTGAAAACAGGAGAAGCAGTTCCTTGTGGAATTAGGGTATTTTATTTAGGTGGAGTTAGAATACCTTAGAGCTAGAAATTCTTTTTTATCCTTATGTATTTCAATAAATATTTTATTTTTCATAACAAGAGTCTCATTAGCAACCTTGCACCTGACCATGAAGAGAAGTTCATTTATGAGCTTCACTTCACTGATATAAATTTTGTGATATAAACTTTGATATAATACTTTGTAGACACAGCAGAGTATCAAAATCAGTTTATAATCAATAATCAAATCCATTGTCTATAATTAGTTTTACAGTTTGCCATTTAGAATCAATTCATTTACCTTTTATTTTTACAACAGGGGGTACAAAGTCCCATGCCACTACTATCTGAAACCAGGTTTGAAATTAGGTCTTTTATATTCATAGTCTAGTGTGTTATACATTATGCCACCTAGCTGTCTGCACATAGAATAGTATTTAAAACTTTATGATATTGAAAAAAATTTGCATTATAGGATTGTCTTAATTTTGCTGTTGACAACCTTTTTTTTATGAAATACCAAATTTATCCTTTGTCTCATGGGATTCTGCTTTCAAGGAATCCCCCACACTGATTCTTGTTTGAGACTTAATAGGCATTATGTACCCATTGAGCACCCTGGATATGAGTGAAGATCAAATCTCAAGAACCCTTTTTATTTTCTTAGTTTCTCTTATTGTATTTAGGTCTCTCCCAAGTACCCTGTATTGACTATAACCTCTTTCCCAACCCCCTTTGTAAGCAGTTAATTGTTTCTCTTTGGTTATACTCTTTCAGCTATAACTATAACCCTAAGTTCTTTAGTTCAGTAGAAATCCCCAGTTTTGGTGTTTTCCTGGAGACAGTGATCCCAAAGTCTTGGAGCTATGTCCCTTTTGGTGGTGTCTGTGTTGACTCTGTGGTAGTGAGCCATAAGAGCATTGTTTCACTTGTCCTGAATAAAGATATGTTCTTTTCTAACTGCTTGTGTGGTTCTTTTTATTGACATTGATATTAAACTGTGTGATAAATTGTTTTATGAAAAACCCAAATTTGCCTTTGTCTCATGGGAACTTGCCTTTAGAGAACTCTCAGACTGACTCTTGTCCCAGATTGAGCAATAAACCTTTACATACCTGGTGATCTCATCCTAGATAGAATTAGCAGTTATAATCAAAACTTGAATACCTTTTTGTCTTAGAAGTTTTTCTCATTGTATCTAGGTCTCTCCCAGTTTATCTAATCCCCTGGCTGGAATCCTCCTTCCCTAGTCAACAGGTAAGCTAATTAGTCATCTTACTTTTCCTTTTTTCCTCAAAGTATATATAAGACCCTAAATTCTTCATTATCTTGGAAATTCCCATGTTGGCCATTCCCATTTGTGGTACAGACATTGTTCCCAGAGTCCCAGAGTTTGGCTCTATATGATGTGTGTTTGACTGTGGTGGCCATGAGAGCTCTACCTCCCTTGTCTTGATTAAAGACCTGTTCTTTGTAACTGCTTTAGTGGTTCTGTGTTTTTCCAGTTTGACATGTGTGACCTCAGGTAATTCATTTTATACCTAAGGGGGGTCTAGATCTCTAGTGTTCAGAATCACAGTGGGTTAAGTGCTAAGAAAGCCCTTACAGATCATCTGGTTCAGGACTTATTGACAATTTTATTTGATGTCCTGGATTCCTATGCTGATCAGGTTTTAAATGTATAAATTAAGATACATGAAATTACAAAAGAAGCCAATTATATTGGAATATAATTACTATATATAAAACTATATTTTACACAATTACAAATATATAATATATAGTGAGAGTTTATATGTACATGTAAGCACACACATGTAAATATGTGCTTATGCTTGTATAAATGAATTGACAAATGTTTATAAATCTATACGTATGTATGTGTGTAGAGACAGAAATTATCAGTGATAGAATTAGATGATATAGTTATAGCGATAGATAAATTATGTGAATATAGATATAGTGTTGGACTTAAAAATCAGTCTGACAGACTACTGAACTATTTCTAGCCTGAGCAAGCTACCCCCAGTCCCAATGTTTCCCAGCACTATCTTCCTTATCTCCCCCTAAGATAAGTCTAAAACTGAAGCTATCTTATCTGATGAATATTTACCTTCTTGAGGAATGTTTACCTATGTTTAACCTCCTTAACAATGTTTACCTCCTTAATTAAGATTTGCCAAATGCTTCCTGACCCTGAAACCCACCTTGTCAGATGCTTTCTTACCACCTGGCCCTGACACTACACTGATGATTATGTATGTACCTACCCCCTTCCCCAAACATTTCTATATAAACCCTTGGCTAAGAATTCGAAGGGGTCGGTTCAGCCATGCCTCTCTGCTTACTGACCCTAGCTATTATTGCTAGTAAAGAATGAGCCTCTTCTTGCATTTTGCATTGTCAGTGTGATTCCTTCAGCCACAACTGAATCTGGGTATTAAAATTTGGGTACAACAATAGTACACACACATTGCCCATGTTATGACACTCTAATCAATTGTTTAGCCATTGGGTTGCCAGATGAATAGAGATGAACCTTGAATTTTGGAAAACCTAGGTTGAAATCTTGCTTTAGATACTTAATAATTTTTCAATCCTACTCAAGTCATGTAAACTCTTTCAGACTCAGTTTCTTCATCTACAAAAGGGAGATAATTGCACCTAACTCACAAGGTTAGATTGAGGATCAAGCAAGATAACATGTGTTAACATGGAAAAAACACAGAACTATCAAAATAGTCAGAAAAACCAAGTCCTTAGTAAGGAAAGAGATAGTGTTCCATATTCAGAGCCATGCAAAGTCCTGCACTCTGGCAGGAGCATCTCTGGAGGATAACCTCGCTAGATCATCCTCCAAAGAACAATAGAACTTGGAGAACTTATATACATTTTGGGTAACTAAGGGATAGGGAAGTATGATTGGTTGACATTACCATGGTTACAAGGAACCAAGAAGCCCAAGCTTCACTGACTGGATACAAAGAGACTTGGGAAAGGAAACATAGCTAGAGGCTGAGGTACTGGGGAGAGGTTGATGCTTTACAATGGCTACAAAGAAAGGGTCCAGCCAAGGACTGGGCTACCTGGGAGAGAACTTTGATACAATGGGAGAAACTACTAAGACAAAGGGGTACTTAACATTTGATTGGGTCTGCTAGCTCCACCTAAACTGGGATCATTAATTACTTTAAGGTCTATTATTCAGCCAAGGCAAACTCATGGGACAAAGGGCAAATTTGGGGTCTCCAGATTTCAAGTTGACACATGTATGGTGCTTTGTGAAGCTGTCCAGCAGCTTCACAAAGATTCCTAGTGGGTTGGACACTTAGAAAGGGGAACCAAGGACTGAGTGAAAATGGGTTACAGGTTAAGGATTAATGGAAAGAGAACATAAGGCGAGAATAAAGACACACAGACACAGGAAGTTTTGGTACAAGGTAGACAGACAGCGAGTAAGCTCTGATGGTAAAGAGCTCTCTTGCCAACTGATTTCTTGTCACTTTTATTGGGGTTACAACAGTATGGGGGGAAGGGGAGAGGCCAGTGGCCTGATACATTAACATTATGAGGTCATCATCATAAAATGCAAACTGCCAAAACCTGAAACAATAGGTAGAGCTAAGATAAGGATCCAGAGCAGATATGGCCTAAGGCATCTACTGATGTTTGATACCTATGTTAATTGATCATTGAAGGAAAAGTAAGGAGACTGAGATAACTGACCTCTCCTCTGGGGTGTAGCCTAAGGAAGGGCTAGGGATTTGGCAAGGTGGAGGTTCAATTTGACTCAAGATTACAGAGATCAATCATTAGCAGTATAAGAGTTAAGTTTTTTTTGAATACTTCTTAAAATAATATCACAATTAATGTATACCTGGATTGCTACATTTTGCAAATCTTAAAGTGATCTATGAATACTATTACTTTTATTTTAATAAGTTTTTATATCCCATTCATTTCCAAATATCCTCTTTTCTATCTTCTTTACAAAGCAAATATTATCTTAGAACAAGGAAATTTTTAAATATTTTTTATAAATTCAAGAAATTGTGGAATATCAAGAAAGATTATATTAATGTGAACTCCTTTTTTGACTCACAAAAAGCCTTTTGATTTTAAAACTGCTGAAGCTCAAGCTGTATCTTCCCAGAACTATATTGGTTCCTCCATCCTTTTGTCTAGATATCAAAACAGGCAGGGTGGAGCTGAACTCCTTGTTTATCTGAAAACAAGAACTCTCTTGGGTGGTAAAATAATCCTTCAGCTAGACAGGCACCATGTTGGAAGCCATAACTTAGCCATTTGTCAGAGTGACTTCATATCCAGAAAACCTACCACTTCCTGGGAGGAAGTCTCTTGAGCTCATTTCCTGTGTGGCTATTTTCCAATGAGAAACCTCTTGGGAAGTGCTGGGAGGGACTGAATGATTATACCACAAGCTTTTGGGATAGAAAGTAGGGATTTTTCTTCCTTTTTTCTCCCCAAGCCTAGTGGCTCAGCTGTTCTTCCTCATGTCTCTCTCAGTGGGCCCTGCTGGGGTTATTTTAGCATCTGTTCAGACTGTATGGGGACTCCAATGTGTCATTTAGGAATCTTGTGCAGAGTTTTAATAAAGATTATTATATAATAAAAAATACAGCCTCCAGAGAGGCTGTATTTATTCATCACAACAGCCATCAATCGCCATTTTCCTATGGAGAATTCCATAGTCAAAGTTTCTCACCTTTTAAAAAAATAAAGCAAGTTGTTTCTCAATTTTTCTCCACAATCAACTTGGTTTTAATTACACAGCATTCAGTTTAGTTTACTTTCTTCTCCTTATAATACCTTGTAGTTACAGCAGGAATTGGATTGGAATGTACTCCATAGAATCCTGAACCTTTGTCCACTTCCAGGGAAATAGCTCAATGTTAAAGGACTTGAGCTCTTTGTAATGATGGAGGAATTACTTTATTGATTATTAAGCAAGATATACTTATTCAATGTAGCTTAAAGTCTTGGTGATTGAGCTCTGATATTTTCTTCTTTGTCAGTGAAGCATCTCTCTCTGTCTCTCTATCTCCCTGTCTCTCTGTCTCTATCTGTCTGTCTGTCTGTCTCTTACTGGCTAAGTAATCGGGTGCAGGTGCAGGTAGGGCTGGTGTCCTTCCCACAACCTATTGACATTATGAACAGGAAATGCATGGGCTTAGACAAGACTGTAACTGAACCTTGCACCCCAAGGTGTCATTTCTGTTTTACATCTTTACTGATGGATGGAGAACCAAATAGCTCTTCTGAGAGATACCATTTTTAAGAAGATTTTGTGAGTTTAATGATTCTTGAGATACAGATTCCCTTGATCAGACCTGACTGGTGATAGTTTCAGAGCAGATAATAAGTGTATTATAGGATTGGAGTTCAAAGTTCAAAGTTCTGGACAGAAATACATTTCTAGAGAGAACTGTTAGAAACCTATAGAAATGAGGTGAAAAGAAAAATGCCTATTCAGTCATTCTGCTAACTGCATTATATCCAAATATTTTAAGTTATCAACTTCCCAGGAAAGTACAATAGTAGTTATGTTACTGGTTTCTTGTTTAGGTTTTTCTAACAATCTATGCTTGAGAGCTGGCCATGTATGTGTTAAGCAGCTCTTTGTAGTAGAAATAAATGTCTTTTACCATATTGGTGTACAATGAATACCAATTTCTATATTTAGGAAGGCTTAAACACAAATAGAAATGTAATCTTTGAATTATTATTCTTGGAGGCTCAAGGATTGGAGCATAGAGGAAAAAAAAAAAGATTGTTAAGAAAGGCACTGAATCTTTTATAGTGATGGTCAGAACTTCCAACTGAACCCCCTCCTTAACTGTGACCAACTCACTCATTCGATACCCCACTTGACAGTTCTGACGCCTTAACAGCACAACATTAGCACATCTAGCATATTCAAGATGCCAAGGTAAGCCTTACTTGTGAGACAGGTTTAGGAGAAATGGTTTCTGCAAGTCATTCTAGAAACTGAAGTGGGGACCTAGATAGCAATTAAGTTAATTTCTTCAGAGATAAATTCCTAGGATACTAGAGTTGTAATTACAAAATGTCAGTTAAAAGTGAAACAAAAAGCAAACAAACTAGAAGTTTTCCAGTCCATTTAGATTCTGAGCAGCAATTCCCTTGAAAACACTGAAAACAGTGGCAGTATAGGGAAGTAAATAAGCCTTAATATAAGTTTTAGCTTTGCCCCTAATGACCTGTATGACCGTAGAAGAGTTAATTAACCTCCTTGGGTCTCAGTTTCCTCATTTATAAAATTAGAATTTTGGAATAGATAGCCTTTTAGTTAGCTTCTGTTTCTAAATGTATAGTCCCCCAGTAAGTGGTTATCTTGTGTCCATATTCAAAGAAGGGGCTTTAGAATTAAGTACATGGATATAGAGTTAGAAGAATTTGTACAAATCCAGTCTAATCTCTTCATCTCAGAAGAGGAAATTAGGCTTAGAGACAGGTAGCACTGAAAATCATATTGTCAATTAAGGGTGAGACCGGTTCTAGGGTTGAAGGTCTTCTTTTGTTTTAATATTTTCCAGAATGGAATATTTCTGGAAATCTACAAAGTTTCCCAGGGAGAGGCTGCAAAAGGGGAAAAAGAAGGAGGTCCAGGATCGATTTTGCTTTAACTATATCTGGAATCAGCTATGAGTTTTTATAGTTTCCATGTAGGTGTGCTTGTTTCCTTGGTTGCTATTTTTAGCTATCCTTAGTTCTAATTTTCTTGAATCTTTCCAATATTCTACCTGGTGATTAAGTTGTATTCACTGCTGATATACATTTTAAAATGTATGCAATAAATTTCAAAGAATAAAATGACTTGCTGAGTGGAAAATCTTGCTTATTATAGCCTAAATGCAGATCAGTACACCCATTATTCACACATGAAAATAACCTCAGGACTGCTAATATTAATAATACTTTTTTATTACCATTAGAGCTAGATTTAGATGTTTAGCTTTTCTCTTGTATAACAGGTTGTTCGTTTTCATGCAGTTAAAACTCTTAATAAAAATGATTAATGAAATAAATAGCTTTCTTTTTATATACACTTTTTAAAATGCTGAGTGTGAAATGATGTCTCTTTGGGAAATAGTGCTTTCTTCTTCCCTGCAATTTAAGAGCATTTCCTCTTGAGGGAAAACAGAATAAGAATACTGTATAAGAGACTGTTAGTGCTAAGAATCATTCATAATGAGAGGGCACCTTCTTTTGTGAAATAGATAGTGCCCTATCTTATAGAGGAAGAAAATGAGGTGCAGAGATGAAATGACTTGCCCAGGGCCCTACAACTATTGATCGTCACAGCAGGGAATATAATTTTGGAATATAATTCTTGATGGCAAGATATCAAAGTCGCTGTTCCTTTTAATATAGTTCATCATCTTTTAAAAAAGATAACTCTAGAGTATGTAAGCTCTCTGATTCTTAGTTGCTCTATCTGTAGTAGAAAGTTCACCCACCTTGCACTAACTTCTAAGTTAGTTGTGAATAAAGAACTTGATAAATTGTAGCCCCATAGAAATGCAAGTTATTGTTATTATTGAAAATGATGACACAGACACATGAGATTAAAGATTGGCTCTAGCAAGCTGACAGTTAAATGTGCAAAATATACAATTAAACTTATGTGAGGCAGCTATCCCTGGCAATGGGACTTTAAGTACTAAACATGTCTGAAAATATATATTACATGAGGATAGAACTACCAAAAAAAAAAAAAAAAAGAGGAAAAAATATTGGAGGCAAAGCTTGAACTTGGAAGTCTTATATTCTAGTTTAAATTCATCTCATTTGTAGGGTTTAAGGTTGAGGATTGGAGAAGAGGACAGTTTACCCTATCATTAGTCATAGTGGGAAGTCAGGTGACTAATCAAGATTTCATGATCTTTCTGAAATTTAATTTCAGAATTTCAATTTTTTTGAAATTTTAATAAGTAGGCCAGCTAGGTGGATAGAGTGCAAAGAGTGAAGGGTCTAGAGTTAGGAAGATTCAAATACACACACCTATATATATATATATATAGGTGTGTGTATATATGTATGTATAGTTAGATAGATAGACGTATACATATATATGTATATATATA
>NC_058135.1:207537130-207553943 GCF_016433145.1 Gracilinanus agilis
TATATATATATATATATATATATATATATATATATATGTGTGTGTGTATATATGTATGTATAGTTAGATAGATAGACGTATACATATATATGTATATATATATATATATGATTTTTGCTTAGGACTGTGAGAATGTATTTTTGTATATACTGTATTAAATCTTATAGCTGTGGCTTGGAGTAAAAAATCTCAGATTCTAGTATATTAGGAAGAATTATTGTGTATTCCTGTGTCTGGGTCAGAGATTCTAGTCTACTTCTTTTTTGCATTTTCTTAGTTCTTTGGAATCCCCAGGAATATATTATTTTTACAGATTCTGCATTATAGGAAGGTCTTACAATGATTCTTTTCTGGTGTACTAGACAATATCCCGTGCACCTATGGGGTAGATATTTTGATGAACCACAACTTAATTAGCTATTTGCCATTTAGAGATGTCTTGCGATGTTCCAGGGAAGGGCTGAATAATGAACTCCTAAAAATCTGTTTATTAAGCTATCTGACCAAGATTCAAGTCTGTGATCATTTGAGAGAGCCATATACCTATGTCCCTTTATCTGTTATTATGATGGCCTCACCGATAAATGTAAAAATTAAATAAACTGATATTTCTTACCCAAAATCACTTTCTCAAGATAATTTCAATCATAACAGGATTTAATAGAGTTCTTCTTCAGAATGAGAATTGATGGGAGGAAGGCAAAGAAAACTTAACCATGTTGGATGCCTAAAATGGTCATCTACTCTAATGCATAGTGTAATAATTAACAGAGCCAGTAATTAATGTTATGATAGAAGGGAGATAGAGAGAGTCTATGAGGTGAGACTCTTCTAGCTCTCCCCTCCACCGAATATGCACTGTGGTAGACTTCCAGGGGGTGTCATCCCGAAACTGGGTGACTTGGATGGTCCTGCCACCCCACAGGAGTTGGGGGTGAGGCTTCCCTATAAGAGGAGGTATTGGGTACCCCAATCTGATTCTAAATGAGGGCAGGATTCATGCAAGCCTCCCTCGAGGTCAGCCAACTTCACAGTGGGTTGTCTGGCTTCAAGATAGAGGCAGCCAGACCAAGCTGTGATTTCCCTCCCCCTTGTTATCTCTCAGGCATTCTGCAATGCTATCTGACTAAATGAATATCTTTTATTATTTGCAATTTAGGGGTTGGGAAAAGGGGTGAAGGGTAGAGGGATTTTGAGGTGCCCTCTTCTCTATTTCTATAGGGTCCGTCACTAGGGTAGGAACCATTGGGATTCCCACTCCTAAGCGACTCCCCTCGCCCCTTCTCCTTCTCCTTCTCCTTCTCCTTCTCCTTCTCCTTCTCCTTCTCCTTCTCCTTCTGTTTCTATTTCTATATTTATCCTTTTTATAATTGCAAGTTAGACTGGAAAGGGACTCTCAGCAAGGCTAGGTAATGGGAGAAGGAGCCCAAGAGATCTCTCCCAAAATGGAGTCCCAAAACTTAGCTGACTTGATAATTGAAGTCTCGCTGGGTGAGATGCGATGGAATCTTTGACCAGGGAAGCAGGGTTTCAATGTCCAAAGAAAGATCCTCAGGAAGCCCTTAGGACTGGATTAGAGCTGAGATGCCCACCTCCTACCTCTCTCAGTCCTCTGCTGGAAGTTCCTTCCCCTTTTTCCTCCTCCTGAGAAAACTCCAAGAATCCTCTCTGGTCTCAAGCATCACCAACTATCAGTCACTTCTTCTCTGGCTCTTTCTGCCCCATCCCACTTTGCACAAATCCCATTCTTATAGTAGATCAAGGATTGGAAGACACCTATTGATTCATGTCACCTCTCTCTCTCTCTCTCTCTCTCTCTCTCTCTCTCTCTCTCTCTCTCTGTCTGTCAATTATCATAGTTTATATTCCTAGACAATGTTATAGTTACCTATATACTTTCCTCATGATCCTCCTACTAGGTATGTGGTACAAATTTTACTATCCCTAGTTCTGAAATTTCTAGAACTAAAGCAAATTAGTGCATCAGAGGAGGGGCATAAAGACTGCAAGTTCTGAGAATCCCATTATACCAAATCAGTGACCACTCGTTTTATGTCTACGGCTAGTCTTCCCCATTCCCCCTGCCCCCCACCAAAAAAAAAGTATAATTGAATTTAAGCTGTGGGGAAATTAAGCATAATTCTTTGGGCTATATAACAACATTAAAATTTTGAGTGTTTTGCCTTTCCTACACCATTTTTTAATCGGTTGCTTGGGTGGCAGGTAGACACAGTTAGACTATAGATGTCTCAAAACTTCTTTATAATCCAGTTGGTAACCTGAACATTTCCTACAATGAATATAATTTGGTTGATTCTTGTTGCAATTTTCAGACCCTTCAAAATGTTAACCTCCTACTGATTTAACTGATGGGCTTTCTTATTCCCTGTCCCATTCACATCCCTAATAATGGCTAAATGAGACTAATTCTCACCCAGATACCTCCAGCATCCATTCTATCCACCCACCACAATTCAGTTGCTCACATGGAGAGCATATTGCTAGATTGCCAGCTTTCCAAATGATCTGCCTCATGTCTATAAGAATTAGACTTTACTTATTTGTGCAAAGAGGTTCCTAAATGCAAATACTTTAGCATTCTGTCATCTCCAAGCCAATCAACCCTGAATCCCAGTGAATACTATATAAAGAATACTATATTAGGAATTAGCAAACCTAGGTTCTGATCCCCATGGTGCCACTTACTAGCACTGTGATCTTGAACTAGTTGACTTTTCCCAATTTTATTTTTTCTCATCTTTAACAGAAATATACTAAATTTTATTATGTGTGTGGTCTGCTTCAGTTCTAAGTCCTCTGACCCTATTCAGCTAATTTGGCCTGATTTCATTTTTAATACCCAGTTATGATAGGACAATTACTTGTCAGGAGACAGTGTGAAAAGATCACTAGTTGGGTAATTATTTTTTAGATATGCTCTCCATTCTGCCAGCATTTATTACTATGGGCTGGGATAAGCTGTATACAGCAGGTCCTGTGAGTTTTCAATCATAGATCTCTGTATTTGGGGAGCTAAGCCACAGAGTGAGGTCTTAACACTGGATAGATTAAAAAGGGGAGTAAAAGAGTGTCTCTAGAGGTCAAGGTCCAAAGAGAAGTTCTTCCTTGTGGCAAGAAGGGGTACTGGTAGATCAGGAGAAAAGATACCCACACTGGACAGGTCCTGGTGATCTGGAAGTGGCATTACTTGTCATGTGTGTAACTTTGAACAAGTCACTTAATCAAGTGAAGCTTCTGGTTTCTCATCTATAAAATAGCAATAGTAAAAATAGAGTCCCTCATGCAGATTACGATTTGGAAATAAAGCATGTGAAAAGTTTTGGAAACCCAGAGGGAATTTTGTGAATGTAAGTGATGACTTCTATTCCTTTGTACTCATATTGGAAGTTCCTATTGGTCTGATCCTCTTCTTCCCAATGTGTATACATTCCTATATTTATAAAAAAGAAATCTAAATCTGTGTATATATTATTTATATGTACAAATAGAAATAACTATACATATAGCTCTATATCAATAGATTTATATCTCTATGATCTAGATTGACCTAGATCTATATATCTATCATATCTTAATGGGTTAGCTCTAGAATTATGTAAATTAACATAGATCTTTAGATATCTATGCATGTAGAGTCATATATATTGGTATAAATATATTTATTAACTGATCTAGATTTTTCTAGATGTTGATATAAATATAGATTTTTAAAGTTTGTTATTTTTAATTCATTTCTTTTTTAATTAAAAAAACTATGAAATAGAAGATATTGTGTTTTATAGATATCATAATGATAAGGACAATAACCCTTTAAATTTCTATTGTCTTTTATACTTTTATAAAGAACATTATTCCTTAAACTCATTTAGTATAATTTAAAATTAAAAAGGACACCATCATAATATTTGCCATGATCATTCTAACTCCTTGATAGCTCTCTCTCTTCTCATTTCATAACATTTACTATTTTGACCACTCTTTTGGTATTTGTCATGTACTATCTTGTAGTGATAGTTCATAACAATCTACACTTATATGGTGTTTTTCATAGCATTCTTATGATGTAAATAATGTAAGTAGTTGTATTCAAATTTTATGCTTGAAACTTAGCCACATGGATTAAATGATTTGTTCAAGGTAACACAATTTTGAAGAGGATTTCTAGCCTTGATACCTACCAGGATAGAAATGTTTAGTCCATCTCCCTAATATCTATTCCAGAAAAAAAAAAATCTAAAGAAAAAAATCCCTGAATATTGAGAAGGAAATTCAATAAGAAGACATTACAAGTCACTTCTTCTATCCCAGAGCTATATTAAAAAAAAGTCATAAACCCATAGACAATAAGAAAGGGAACATCAGAAATGCTGGCAGACAAACTAGGAAATATCATCTAGAGTAATAAAAGAGAAGCCAGAGGTTCCTACAGCCTGAAAAGTTCTGTATACTAGGGCACCAAAAGCAGAAGGTTCCTGCAAAAAGCAACAGAGGAAAAACCCAGACCAGTGCAGTGGCAACAGCTCACCTACTAGGTTATCCAGTTCTAGGAGTTCTGATAATCTATCATACTCTGTACTGAGCCCCCCATTGTGGGCTATAATGATCCAGTACTCTGACTCGCAAAGATCCAGAGTGATATAGAAGACGGAGGTCAATGGAACTCAGAAGACTGATGTCAAGACTAAGAATGGCTGACCACCTCACTCAGCAGTTAGGCAGGAGGCACAGATTAGTTTTGGCATAAAGCTCCATTTCAGGAAATCATGATTAAAAAATTAGTAAGACTAAGATGATAAATACCACTATAAAAATTATATAAAAATTGCATGAGGGATAGTTAGATGATTTAGTAGATAGCAAGCCAGACCTGGAGTTGGAGGGAGTTGGGTTCAAACCTGGGCTCACTGTGTTACCTTGGGCAACTCATTTAGCCCTGATTGACTAACCCTTACTACTCCTCTGCCTTAAAACCAATATTTTTGTTAATCCAAAGCAGAAGGAAAGAGTTTAAAATGAATGAAACATTCAATATAAGATATAAACACAGACCCAAAAGATTTATATATTTTATATACATATATATGTATACACACACACACAAACACACACACACACACACACACATATCCATCTCTTTGGGGAAAGTTAAATAGTCTAAAAGAGAAAGTGGCAAATCTCAACATAGTAATAATCTTCTTAAAAATTGGAATAGACTAAATATAAATTAATAAATCAATAAGACAATAGAGTTGGAAAATAATAGAAAGTATAAAATATTTAATATCAGAAACAACTGACCTGGAAAACAGACCAAGGAGAACTCATTTAAGAATCAATAAACTCCTTGAAAACCACAATTAAAACACATAAGACTGCTCACTATATTTTAAGAAATGATAAACTGAAAATTGCCCAGATCTATTAGAACCAAGAGAACAAAGTTAGAAAAGACCTGAAAAAAAACCAAAGAAAAAAGTTCAAAGGATATCACAACTAATATCAAGCATTTCATGTCAAAGCAAAAAAACATTATAAGTAGCTAGCAACAATAAGTTGAAGCACTATGGAACCACCACCAGCATCACATACGACCTGGCAGATCCTACTATAAATGAGAGATCATCATCTTGGAACATAATATTCCAAAAGACAAAAGATATAGGTCAATATATAAGGAAGGAAGGGGCAGGTAAGTAGCAGAGTGGATAGCAAACAAGACCTGGAGTTGGAGGGACTTGGGTTTAGATTTGACCTCAGATATTTCCTAGCTGCATGACTTTGAAGAAGTCACTTAGCCACTATTTCCTACCTCTTTCCTCTTCTGCTTTAGGTATTTCATTTGGAATCCAAGACAAGAGATAAGTGTATGTATGTGTGTGTTTTATTTCATTTTATTTATTAAGCATTATTAAGCACCTATTATTGGACTGAGCATTTAATAAATATCTTATTTCATCCTCATAACAACTCTGGAAGTAGGTGCTATTACTTTCCTCATTTTAGAGTTTAGATTCAAATAGAGCCTTAGTGACTTGCCAAAATTCATTTAACTAGCAAATAAATGACTAAGACCAAATTTGAACTCAGTTTTTTCCAACTCCAGACCTGCTACTCTATTCACTGTACCACCTAGCAGCAAATGAAAATAATTTTTTTTTTGAAAATCAACAGCAAAACAAGACAAAGGAAAAGAAAACTCAAGCTTTTCTGAATTAAAAAACAAAAGCCAAGAAATAACTGAAACTGATTAGGCACTTTGAAATTACAAACCGTATGGTCAAGAGAAACATATAAACAATGTAAGTGTATTTGAGCAGCTGAAAGGACTCTATCTTACTGAAGAGCTAACATCCTGAGAGGAGAAGACAGATGTGTCCTTTCAGAACAGTAAACTCTCCACAGAGGATGGACAGTGTTTTTCTTTTGTTTTGAAAGAGCTGTTTGGAAGGTATATAAATTCTGTTCTGAAGGACTTGAGTGGAAAGAAAAAGGAGAGTCAAAGGAATACATAAGTACAGAAAATAAGAGAGGGGACCAGCAATTATTAAGCATATGTTATGTGCCAAGCAGCATGCTAAGTGTTTTATACTTTTTATCTCATTTGAGCTCATAACAACCTTATAAGTAGGTACTACTATTAGCTCAATTTGCCTTTTTTTTTTTTAAACCCTTCCCTTTTGTCTTACAATTGATACCAAGTATTGGTTCCAACGTAGAAGAGAAGAAAGAGCTTGACAATTTGGGGTTAAGTGACTTGCTCAGGAACCCATTGCTAGTTAGTGTCAGAGGACAGAGTTGAACCCAAGATCTCTGGTACCCAGGCCACTTAGATGTCCCTTTCCATTTTATTTTTGAGGAACCCGAGATAGGAATAGGTTAAGTGGCTTGCCCAGGGTCACACAGATAGGAAGTATATGAGACTGAATTTGAATTCGGAGTACCAGATCCCAGAGTCAGGAAAAGTTATTTGCTAAAGTGCAGGAGAAAGGAGTAAGAGAGTGAAATTATTATTTTTCATTATGGGGGTACCTAGGAAGAAGAGTGTACAAATGAGAAACTTGAGGGTAGGGAGCAGGACTCAGACAAAGCTTTCTTTGATCTGAACTGCTTAGAGGATTGAACAAATGCATGGAACTATGCAGAGAGGGTTTGATGAAGATATATATTAAAAGAGGAATAAGCTCTTTGCATGTCATCTAATCCTCACAACAATGCTTTGTGGTGGATGCTGTTGTTATCCTCATATTACAAAAGAAGAAACTGATGGCCAAAGAGCCTAGGAGACTCATGGAGCAGATTCAGACTCATCAGTCCTATTGATTCCAAGTAGCTCTCTCTCCATCTGCTACACAATTTGAGTTGTTTGATGACCTCCAATGTTCCTTCCCCTAATCTTTGAATCTATAATCCCATGATTTTTAAAGTAACCTCTTTTGAAAGGTTTGGAAAATTGATCACTTATGGAAACAAACGGGGTCAAGTTGTAAGGGTCTCTAGAATGACTATTTGAAATAGAAACAACCTTGTAGATGACAGTTTAAACCCCTATTTTGAATATGAACAAAATTAAATGACTTGCACAAGGTCACATCACTCATTAGAGTGACATCTGGGACCAGAATCCAGTTGTCTGTCTTCGAGTCTACTCTTTATATATTATACTGCTTTCTTTAAGTGGTCTCATTTTAGGTTAGGTAGGATATAATGTCAGTTTAAGAGATATGTAATATTACTAGAATGGATTTTAAATACAAAATGAAGCAATTTTCTTACTGAATTATTGAATACCTTTAATTGTAGATTATATACTGTGAACTATTGATCTGATAATTATTTATATGGACTATTAAAAGGAATGATTCATCTTTTATTTTACGATCTTAAGCGATGCTAATATATTATTTACCATTAGAGGGCTGGGAATGAAAGACTTTTAAGTACAATACAATATTTCTAATGTAGGACAAGACTTACTTGGAGAGTAATCTAATATTATATAATCAAAAATTAAAAAATTTAAAATTTGATGGGGGAAAATACTTTTCTCTTCTCTTTAAGTATTTTAATTGTATGCCTTTTCATCAGGAGTTAGGAACTTTTCATATATAACTGAAATTTTTAAAATGAAAAATGTGATGTTTTAAATACTATTCCCCAAAATTTCTGACTATAATAAAAGGGATTCTTTCTTTTGTTTGATCTTAGGCTTTATCTGTATAGAGTATGAGAATGTGAATCAAAAAGTTCTAGACCTGGTTCTACCACTAACTTCCTCTGAGCCAAGACAAATTCTTTGACCCTGTTGGTCCTGTTTTGTTATCTGTAAAATGAAAAGTTTAGAATAAAGTATCTTATAAATTTTAAAAGGTTAGATGAATGTTAGTAAGTTATCTTCTAGCATCTCTGTTCTAAATTTTGTTTTCTAAGGTTTTTTTTTTTAAACTTTGGCTTTCTTTCTTAGAATGGATACTAAGTACTAAATAGTGATTCTAAAATAGAAGAAGGATAAGGGGCAGGCAACTGGGGATAACTGACTTGCCTAGTCACACAGGTAGGGAATGTCTGGGATCAGATTTCAACCCTGGTCCTCCCAAATGCAGGGCTGTTGCCCTATCTGGCAACTACCTGGCTGTGCCTTCTAGGATCCTTTTGAAAGTTAACATATACTATGTGTGAGGCATTGTACCAAGTAAGCATTTTATTCATTTTATGTCATTTAATAACTAGTCATTAAGAATGTTTCAGTAAGGGATTTCTGATTGTCTCTGGTCAATTAATTAATAAATGGTTAATCAAGCAAACCAGACAAAATGGATACACACATATATAATTGTGTAAACCTTAAATGTTAAATATTTTTTATTGTTGACATTACAGTTATAATTATTTTGTTTTTATTTTTTCTATGATTATTATTTTTATTCTTAGACCCTGACCCATAGTAGTGCATAAAAAGAATTAATAGTGTGATTGAAATATAATTTTCCCTTAAGAAGATCACAAACTACTGGGCAAGATAAGATATACAAATATAACAAATTCAGAACAATATCTAATAGAATATAATTAAATAGTCACATAAAAGATACTCAGTAGAATTTATTAAAAATTCAAATTCATTTTAGCAATAGTTTTGTAACACAGAATTCACGTTTGACCCAGAATATCCAAATTATAATAGATTTCTAATAAATGGAGCTATTAAGTTTCAAGGGAAATGAGGATATAGTGCCTGATATATCTGAGCAGAGATAATAATGATATATTCTTCAATGAATTCTACCACATATGTGACCATTGTAAAGAAATTGAAGGAGAGAGGGAGAAAGAAGAGTTCAAAACCAAAGAAAGATGAGGATAAAATAGTAACTATAATTATAGAGCAATAACAATAGTTTATTATATCATATTATGTCAGCACTAGAAGGGAATTTAGTGATCATTAGTCTTACTGCTTTTTTTAATAGATTAGGAAATTTAGACACAGAGATGAAGGTAACTTGCTCAGTCTGTAACTAAAGATCATCAATAATTATTGTATCCACTCAGAAACACATTGATTTAAGTAGAATGTAGTTTCTTCATTCTATTTCAGAGTTTTATAATCATTCCTTCTTGTCTAGTGTTAACTAAAGGATCAAGATTTTCCATCTTTAGTTGCTTCCCTAAGCATTTGCCTCAATGTATTTTTGACCTGGTGGTAATTGACATTTAAGGGGAAGGTAATGAAGTGTCTTATTCCCTTCTCAAAGATCACATCCACCAGATTATACCAACTGAACAATCGGAGTCCTTGATATAATTCAATTTCTCCATATCATAAGGAACATTAGATTTCTATGTCAACATAAGAGAGTCAGAGAGAGTAAGAGAGAGAGACAGAGAGAGAGAGAGAGAGAGACAGAGACAGAGAAAGAGAGGGGGAGAGAGATAAAGAGAGAGAGAGAGAAAGACAGAGGCAGAGGCAGAGAAAAAGAAAGAGAGGGGAGAGATAGACAGACAGAAAGAGAGAAAGACCTGAACCCCATTCTGATTTGCCATTTATTTTTGGCATAGGAAAAAAGAGGAGGAATGCTTGACTTTCACCTGGATATTGACATTTTTTTCTGATACAGTTGGAAATGCTGTTCTGAGATAAGGAAGAGAGTTCGTAAAATTAAAATATAGTTTCTGTTATCCTAATGTCTCTCTAGTGCTATATGGTATAGTCACTTAAAAAAACCTTTCATTTTTAATGCTAAACTTGACAAATATATGAGCATTTCCATAAAGAAAGATCAGAACAAAAAGCACTGAATATGAAACAGTGACTCTCACTGTGCAGGGTTGCCATAGTTATCCATTTTATCCTCTCATGATTCTGATTCTGACTTCTGAACTTCTTAACTATGATCTTGCTGCTGACTTATCCTGGAACTTTCCTTAAAACCTATATATTCCATACCCTAGAAAAACAACTACTTACTTAACGTGGAATATTCCTCTACAAAATCTTTCCTCTTGTCCTATCAGTGAGTTCCTTCAGAGCCTGTATATTGTGGAGAGACTCAAATAAACTTCCATTCCTCTCCATTCTATTCTAGACTTCTAGATTTCCACTATGCCACTTAACTTGATAGAGTGGTATAGTGGATAGAAAGCTATTCGTGGAGTCAGAAAGACCAAAGTTCTAAACTTATTAGCAGTGTGACCCTGGGCAAGTCACTTAACCCTTCCTGTCTCAATTTCCTTACCTGTATAATGAGCCAGAGGAGGAAATGGCAAACCATTCTTGTATCTTTGTCAAGAAAATTCCAAAATGAGGTCACGGAGTCACACATAATTGAAATGACTTAAACAGATTTGACATAATCTTCCCTCTCTCTTTTTCATTTCTCCTTTGTGTGTTGTCTTCCCTACATCATTGTATATTTCATATATGTAAAGAATTGCCTTTCTTTACTTTAGAATATAATCTCATAGAGGGCAGTGACTGTCAGCTTATAGTTGTACTCCTAGAATTTATCATAGTTCCCGACATATAATAAGGACTAAAGAAATGCTGGTTTTCATCTTTCCTCATCTCTAGCTATCCTCTACCATTCCTTCCAAGTCTAAGTGGACTCTGAACTTCTCAATTGAGCTGAGTTTATCCCAGCTTTCCTGGGGGTAGGGGTGGGAAATGAGGGGTGAGAAGTGGGTGAGAAGGATTTCCTCTCCTCTTCTAGTGTTCACAATTCATGTACAGTCTTCATTTAGGTGAAGAAGGAGTTTAATAATATTTTTGCTCAAATATCTTTCTCATCAATCATTCAATCTGTTGCCTTTTACTCTTTTTTTTTATAACACTAATGGAGTGTATATAGGAGAGATGGACCTCAGAGCTTTCCATTCTGTATACTCAGACTTCAAATTGAATTCAATAAAATATCTCTTCATCAGAAAGATGAAGGGATATTTTCTTCAATTGCTAGTGGTATAACCTTTATGTTTCACAGTAAGGGTCCGTCTGACTACAGTAAGTGTGGTTTATATCCATTGGAGCAAAATGATATTGCCATTTCCACAAACTTTTCAGGGGGGGCAAGCAACCCTGATTATTAATCTTGAACTCACAGATGACTAGCCATATGAGTCTAGTAAAGCAATTCAATTTCCATAAAATTATAGAATTTTAGCATTTGTAAAGACCTTAGAGTATATCTATTTCAGGAGCTATTTTAGTATGCAGATAAGGAAACTGGGTTCTAGAAGGGGTTACATGATTGATCCAAGATTACTTTGGCTATTGATTGTAGAGCCTGAAAAATAGTTTAAATAATTCCAACACCTTGTTCCATGCTTATTCCACTACACTATGCTGTCTTTCTGTAGTCTCAGATTCTTTTTCTTTACAATTATCTATCTCACCTTTCTGAAAAGATGTGGGGAAGGAGATAAATAAAATGACGAAGGTGGTAAGATGATGAAAAATGTGTGAAGTGTTATACAAATTGAAAATAGTGGCATAATTTTTTTCATTGATTACATGTAGGTTAGATAGTCTACAATAAATAGAAGAAGCAATTGTAGAATTCTAGTATTAGACTTCTAGAAGGTACTTTGACAAGGCATCTAATTCATCTTTCAAATGAAGTATCTACTATAACATTTCACCAAAGTTGGCATCTAGTTCTCTTCTTGAATACTTTGAGTTATCAGAAATTCATTGATTTAAAAGACAGATGATAATTTCTGAACATATCTAATAGCAATGAATTATTATTTTTAACAAGGCGATATTTCAGATGTGTACAATTTGGCTCATTAAAAGGGAATATAAATCATGACAATTTGGGATGCAGGAGAGCATTGAAAAAAAAATGCCTCACAGAGAAAAGATGCTCACTCAGGATAAAGAAGGCCCAGATGTTCTGTTTCCTAACATCCAATTTCCTTTTGACTGACTTAAGGTCTCTGAAAATAATAGCTGTAAACTTTTATACCTAAAACTTTTTGGTAACTGTGGGGAAAATGTGTATTTGTCTAGTTATGGTGTGGTTACAAGATTTAGTTATGGTGATAAACCAAAATATTAATTTTATTTTTTTACAATGATATAGAGTTGAGTCATCTCACTGGACTCTTTTAAGAACCAATAGTAAAGCTTAGCTGCCAGTTTTCAGATAACTGAGTTAAAAAACATAGAGATCATTTCAGATTCCAAGGTGGAGTTACAAATGGATGTTGGAAGAGATCTCAGAGTATGCAATTCTATCTACCACTTGGAAGAGTTGACTAGAGAAAAATATTGACTTTGATATACTCCATTTTCTACTGTGATGTTAAAACTTCTATAAAACTAGATCAAGGAGCTGCCTTGGAGAAGTTCCGTAGATCAATAGATTTGGAATTTTTCCTTTTCGTAAAAAAAAAAAAATGTAACGCTATCTCAAAGCCTAGTCAAGGGAATGCACAAGCTCTGCAGATCTCAGGCTGGGGAATTTTGCTGAGAATAATAAATGACCACATGGAAAAGACAGCAAGGATGTGTCCTTACCTATAAAGAGAGGGGAAATGCCTGACAGAGGAGAAGTTTGAGTGAAGCAGCCAACAAAAAAATCAGCCCTGCCTATCAGTGAGCTGCTGTATGGATTATTCCTAAGAAATACAACATATATCAAATCCTAAAGTTTTGAATTATGAATTGCCTTGGTGCCAAGTATTCCCTAATCATGTTTTGTTCTACTACGGTTTTGTAAATGATTTCTACTCTCCCTTCTTAGAAACTGTATGCATCAATGGAAGAGTGTGTCTCTCATGTACATGGGACATTATGGTATAATTATATCATATCATATAATGCTATCAATATTCTTGCTTTGTTTCCTCTTTTAGAGTATGTTACTGATGAGTAGATAATGGAGTTCACTGAGCTGGATAATTTATCTACAATGTCCAGTTGTAGGATGATAATCACTGATTAGGGTTATCTTTAGACAGTGAATTATAAAAGTGTGGTGAGTCCACTTTGGGATTTTCCAATTTAGCAGAGGGTAAATACTTGTTGGTTTGAGTTACCAAACTCATATAGAGAAAAAGGAACTGAGGTTATATGCCATGTTTGTACTACCCTTTATATCACGTCCAAATATTGGTGTGAATTTAATCTAAATTTGTGCTCCTCTTTCTTCTTAGGAAGGGAAGTTTTGAAAATCCATTTTGGTCCCAGCTCCGCTTTGATCCAGCATGGATGCCCACGGTGGGAGGACAGTAGATGCCTCCTGGCTCCCTGGTGTCTGGGAAGAAGCTGGCTTTCTTGTTCCATGTGGTTCCTGGGGTCCAGAAGACTGGCCTTTGACCCAGATTGAGGTCGAATCTGTCCAATCAGAGAGACAAAGAAGGAGTGACATCACCAGGGTTATAAATTAGGGATTAAGGAAGCAGCAAGTCTCTTAGTCTGGGGACAGTCTGTGAGTCAGCTGGTTCACAGTCTCTTGGCTAGGAAGAAACAGGAGTGAATGGAGACTTGAGATGTGCCACAAACAAATTAGCTAAACCTGGCCATGTGAATAAGCGCCTCTACTTTCTCCAATCTGTTTTAATTATATAATAAATAATTATAAATTACTATGTCTCTAGAGAATTTTAATCTTAATAATTCTTTTAACTTCTGTCCATTGGTCTCAGTTTTAGCCTTCCAAATTTTATTTGGGTAGATATAAACTGTGGCTATTTCATCCTGAAAATCAGATCCCCAAAGACATGACCACAAGAGGCTACACTATTGAATTATAAATTCCCAATGATACTCATGATCTTCATCCCCTGTCATCTCTGCCTTCCCCCTGAGACTTTGTATTCAGGGAATTGTAATCAAATCAAAGCTACCATTATCTGTGGTAAGAGGCTGTCAATGGATCTTCCTGGTGTTTCACTTAGCATCATACTGACATTCCAGATCAAAACCCTCTTCTATGATCTACACTTCTAATTACATCCCCTACTAGAATCAATGAATAAGCATTTATTAAGCACTTACTTTGTGTCAAGCATTATGCTAAATGAAAGGGGTACATAAAAAAGGCAAAAAATAGTCCCTACCCTCAAGAAAGATAAATTCTACTGTGAATTTAGCAGGACATAAATGAATTTTCTTAAAAAAAACAAAACCACATTGGGATCATATGGATTCACAAGTGAATTCTAAAAAACATTCAAGAATCAATTAATCCCATATTAAATAAATTATTTGAAATATTAAGTAAAAAAAAAAGAGTTTTGCCAGACTCCTTTTTATGAAACAAACATGGTGCTGATGCTTAAACCAGGAAGAGCAAAAAGAAAGAGAGAAAATTGTAGACCATTTTCATTTAATGAATATGGATGCAAAATTATTAAATAAAATACTAGTTAGGAGATTTACAACAGTCTATCAAAAAGATTGTACTTTGTGATCAAATAGAATCTATATCAGGAATGCAGAAATAGTTCAATATAAGGGAAACTATCAAAATAATTGGTCATATCAATAATACGAATTATAAAAATCATATGATTATGCCAATAGATGCAGAAAAGCTTTTGATAAAGTGCAATATGCATTCCTATTAAAAACACTGGAAAACATAGTTATAGAGATATGTTTTAAATGATAAGAAAAATCTACCTAGAACTACAACCAAGTATTATTTGTAATGGGGATAAGCTAGAAGCCTTCTCAATAAGAACAGTATCAAAAAGAGGGTGCCAATTATCACCAATATTATTTAACATAGTATTAGAAACCCTAGCAATTGCAATAAGAAAAAGAAGCTGAAGCAATTAGAAATGGCAAAGAAATTAAAAAAAAAAAACTCTTTTCAATGACAATATGATAGTTTTTGGGTAAAATCCTAGCAATTCTACTAAAAAGTTAATTGAAACTATCAATAATTTTAGTTAAGTAGTAGCATATAAAATAAGTCCACATAAATCATCAGCATTTTTATACATTACTAACAAAGTGTTGCAAAAAGAGATGAGAAATATTCCATTTAAAATAACCACAGATAGAATAAAACACTTGGCAGCATACCTGCCCCCCAAAATCCCAGGAAGTACACAGATCTAATTAAAAACACTATTTACTCAAATAAAGTCAGATATAAATAATTATTAATGGATGGGCATGTTATGGGGTTACAACCAGATGTCGTGGAATACAATGGTGAAGCCCTGGATTCAGGAAGGATACCTTTTGCAAGAATGCAAGATTCCAAACTCAGCTTAAAAGTAAAAAAAGAAATTTATAAATTTGGAAAGTAATATTGAAAATGGCAAGGAGAATAGCAAGGTGGAATAGCTAGATGGGGAGGGACAGCATGGATGGAAAAGCTGTCTCCCCCAGTTACTGAGTGAGTGGAACAACCCTAAGGGTTGCTCCCAGAATGCTTCCCTTCAGGGGTTTTTATAATCTTTACAACAATGGGGACATGAATCTAGTGTGGTAACCACTCAGGCATTTGTGGAGTGTTTGGTCATCTGACCAGGTCTGCCTGAAGACATTGGGGGTCGCCCTCATAGTTCAGAGGACAGATAGATGTCTGAGATACAGTTTGATGATATCAAGGTATAGCCTGAAGGTGCATCTCCATATCCATTTCAAACCAAAGGATAATTCAAAGGTGATACTAATCTCAGGGCCTTACAGGATCTATCAGATGTTCTTTGCTTAGGAGTCACAAGGACAGAAAGGAGCAAGGGAATTTCCCTGTTTACAGTTTGCCTGTGTTAGGGGTACAGTGTCCATGCCATCTCTGTACAATGCCCATCTCAGGCAGAGCCAATAAAATTAACATGACACTCCTACCTAAAGTAATCTTCTTGGTCACTGCCATCCCAAACAAATTACAAAAAAAATATTTTTTGAGCTAGAAAAAAATAATAATAAAATCCATTTCAAAGAAAAAAGATCAAGAATCGCAAACAAATTCATGAAAAAATATATAAAGAAAGGAGATCTAGAAGTGCCAGATTTTAAACTGTATTATAAAGCAGTTATTATCAAAACTATTTTGTATTGGCTAAGAAATAGAAATGTAGGTCAATGGAACAGAATAGGCATACAGCAAAAAGTAGTAAAAGATTATAAAACCTTGATTTTGACAAAAATATGATAAGAAATCACTGGTAAAAATTGCTGGGAAAATTGGAAAGTAGTTTGGCAGAAACTAGGAAGGAAGAAAGGAAGGAAGGAAGGGAGAAAGAAAGAAAGAAAGAAAGAAAGAAAGAAAGAAAGAAAGAAAGAAAGAAAGAAAGAAAGAAAGAAAGAAAGAAAGAAAGAAAGAAAGGA
>NC_058135.1:207554222-207569340 GCF_016433145.1 Gracilinanus agilis
TGGGTCTATATCCCAATGAGATCAGGGAAAAAGGAAAAGAAACCTATATGTTCCAAAATATTCATAGCATCTCTCTTAGTGTGGCAAAGAACTGAAAATCAAGAGGATTTCCATTAACTGGGAAATGGCTCCAGTGATGGGCAAACTTTTTAAAAAGGGGCCAAAGGAAAGGAAATGCTAATCTGTCAGTCTGTTTCTAAGGCAACTCTTTCGAAATTTCATTGTAATGTATCCTACTTATTGTATTCGTCAGATTAGAATAATGTTGTGCAGCTGGATAGAACATTTCAGGGGGGCGCATCTGGCCTGTGGGCTGTAGTTTGCCCATCACTGGCAAACAGTGGCATATGGCAGTGATGCAATACTACCACACCTTAAAAAAACAATGAGCAAATAAATTAAAAAAAAAAAAACTTGGGAAGAATTACATGAGATAATGAGAATGAATTGAAGAACCAAGAGAAAATTATATAAAGCAACAGGTTTAATATTTGAAGAATAACTTGTGAATGTTCACATCCCAAGAATGAACTGAGAAGTAGAAACATGAAAAACATGATGTATGTATTTTGCCAGATAATGCCTTCTATAGTATGGGGAGGGTGGGGAAGGAGTGAATTAAAAAAAAAAAAAGATAAAAATGACAAAATCTAAAAAAATCTAAGTGATGGAGAAAATGCTAATGATGCTCATTAAACACAAAGTGTGTCATGTATTAAAAAAAACTCTGAGAAAGACAATGATTAAAGAAGGAAAATGCAAAGTAAATAATAGATAACCTCCCAGTTAGAAAGACAGGACAGAAAATGCCTTTTATAGGAGATAGCCCTTGAGCTATTTCTTAAAGTCATCTAGGGGTTTTTAGAACTATTGAAAGCATTTTAATTTGGGGAATGCAGCCCTTGAAGGCAAAGTTAATCTGCATTTTGTGTCTCTAGACCTGGGTACTTGACATATAGTAAGGTCTTAGATTTTTTTTTTCTCCATTCCTTAATTGTCTAGTTAACATATCTGTTGATATTTCTGTGCAAAAGTTGGAATGGAAGTATTTCAACATCCATTCAAGAAAGAGAAAGCCCCTACTATTTGTAAGAAAAGATATTAGGTAGTTAGGGAGAGAAAGTATGAAGAAATATAAAAAATGGTCCTTGTATTGAAGCAGCTCACATTTTAAAACTGCAGAAAAGGTACCTGACAAAATACAAATTGGAATGAAATGAAAATAAGCAATACAAACTATATTTCATGAATAGTTCAGAGTTTTGGGAAGACATTACTTTTAAGGAGATATACTGAAGAGATAAACACAGACACATAATCATTCAGTTTGAAGGGATCATCTAGTCCTAGGATCACAGAAATTCAACCTGGAAGAGAGCTTAAGGATGTTCCAGATCATTATCATTATTTTCCATTTGAGGTAAAGTAAGGTGAAGTCTCTTGTCTCAATCACTTATATTAGTTTTTGAAAGATCACAGAGTGATGGGCTTGGAAATGACCTCTGGAATTTTCTAGTAAGGTCTTATTTTTTTTCTGCTGAAGAAGCAAATCATGAATTTGAAAAGTTAAATAACTTATCTAAGATCAAATAGTAAGGGCAATGATTCAGATTTCAGCCACTATTCTACATGCCTCCTAGGTGAAATGAGAATAGAGTTTGTTTTCCATTCCTAAATTCTGAGCTCATCTATTACATCTAGCTGCATCTATTCAGAACAAAAACTTAGGATCATCTAACTTTAATTTTTGAAATAAAAACAATTATTTTTCTATTTGTTAAGATCTGCCAGTTTCCATATCTTTCTGCTAAAGGTCATGCTTAGAAAAATCTAACTTCTTTCATCAGTCAATTAAGTAATTTGGATTCTTTCTTTAATTAACAATTGTGCCTAAAGAAATGTCTCTGCATAAAATCACTTCTAATGAAACCCAGAATTAGCTGGAAAAATGAAACATGATAATATGAAGTCAGAATTATGTGAGTGATGATTTCCTAAACAAATAAACAAAATTGCTTCCAACATTTCTTGTAAACCACCCATGAAATGCCTGGCAATCTAAATGGCAGAGAAAAATCCTTACAGTTTTATGTGTGATTGGACTGCATGTTACAGAATGAACTTTAATTAGAACATCACTGGTGTCAAATTAGTAATAAATGTTTAAGACAACCCGAGATAACGGAACCATGGGAACTGGGCTAATGTAATATCTGCTGTAAATTGCAAAGGATTTACATTTTCCATTAGCACAAAGTCATAAGCATAAAAATGATAAAAAGGTTATATCCAGTTCATGTGTTCTTAAACTCAATGAGAAATTACAAGGAAGATGTCTTGGATGGGGGAAGGGTATATGTTTAGGGTTATTATATTGCAGGAGCCTATCCCTATCTCCAGCTCCAAAAATTCAATTTAACAAAAGTTTATTGATCATTTATTATGTGCAGGATGTTATAACCAAGGCTAGAAACAAAATGAGAAATTCAACACTGTTCTGCTCTCAAGAAGCTTATGATCTAATGAAAAAGGAGATAAAACCATGTATGTCTAGGGTCTCCTCTAACCATCTGTCAATGATCCTGTGATCTATATTAAGTAGAATGAGGAAAATGCAGATGAGATGTCTGGACAAAACAGTGTGACACATTTTAGGAAAGAGAAACAATATTTCCTGAGGGTATCAAAAAAGTTTTCATGGAGAAAATATCTGAGATAATGCTCAGAAAAAGGTAGTTATAGCAACATATAGGAGTGAGTGTGCATAAATCCATTCCTAGCACAGGGAATGTTCAGAGCTAAGGAAGAGATAGAAAAGGATTAGAATAAAATAGGAGATGCATGAAAGATGTATTTGTCCATATTATGGAATATATGAAGTGAAATTTCATATAAGATGAGCTGAAAAGGTAGGAGAGATCAGATTGTGGAGAGTTTTGAATAGCAGGGTTGAGTTTGTGCTTTATTCAGCAGGAAATAGATAGTCCCTAAAGATTTATGAGTAGGAAAAACACATGAGCAGAGCAGCAAAGTAGAAAACTACTTAGATAAAAGTGAGTAGAATGGATGAAAAGGTCATTGGAGACAACTTGGCCAAATAGGAGCCCATTACAATAGTCAATTGAAGGTTAAAGGAAGGAAGATTTGGACCCATAGACATATAAAAATCTCTTTACTCCCTTCACATAGAAATCTATGAGTAGGGCTATAGTTCAAAGTGAGGGTCTAAAATATTGCAAACTTTAGGAGTTTCCTGTTACTGCTGCTGCAATTTATATAGAATTTAAAGGTTTGCAAAATGCTTTCCAAATTATTAACTCATTTAATTCTCACGGTAATCCTTGGAAGTATTTTTTTATTAATATCTCCATTTTAAAAAGGCTGAACAAACTGTATATAATCTTCTACTACTCTATCTTCCCTGTACTAACTCTTAATATACTTCTTACTATACTTATTTTCTATTCAAATGAGAAATTTTGCTTTCTGTATATATACATATATATATTTATTCCTCTAGCTATAATAATCAACTAATTTCTTTCACCTGTTTAAATTAATCCAATGATTAAACACAAATCAGATATTACTTTAAGAAGATAAAATTATAAACTGAATAGATATTAGAAATGATTCCCTTTATTTAAAGTATTAGGAAATTGAGGCCCAGAACTTAAGTGACTAGCTCAGTATCATATAGTCAGCAGCCAAAGAAAGAATCAAACTCCTAAGTACTATTACTGGACAATCAGAGCACCTTCCACTCTACTTCTCTCTGCCTCTTTAAGATGCCTTTTCCAGTATGCCTCCATCTGATCTTCTTTGGTACCTGGCCCTAACATTCCTTCAAACTATCATTCTGTTCCTCTCCTGAGTTTCACTGCCAAGATTGTAGACAGTCATTTGCACTTTTTGCACCCACATTCTCAACTCCCACCTATCACTAGGTCTCTGGCTTCATAATCTTCCATTTTCCTGAAATTATTTTCAGAAAGCTTAAAAATTACATCTAGATTAATAAATCAGATGGCCTTTTATCATTTTTGCATGCTGACTTCTCTACATGTTTAAATAATCTTCAGTATCACTTCTTCCTAGGTACTGCTTTACCTCTTGGTGTCTAAGACTCTTTTTCTATGTGTCTGGCTACTCCTAAATTTCCTTTTCTTGATTCACTTTCATCACCATTCCTTAAGCATATCTTTCCCACAAGACTCTGCTCTTGACTGCCATCTCAGGATGAATACTCAGTGATCTAATAGTTTCATCTTTATGCAGCCAATTCTCACATAGATATATAACCAGTCATGAACCTATGCCATTGGGTTTTACAACCTTTAATTGCCTTGGGGAAATATTCACCTTGAGTCCAAAACAGAAGTCAACATTTTCCCTCCAAAACATACTATATAGTCCAAATATTTCTTTTGCTAATGAAGGTACCAATATTTTCCAAGTCCCTCAGATATATCAGCTCATGTAACCTTGATTTTTTCCCTTTCCTTCATTTTCTGAATCTTATTGGTTTCTAAGTCCTGTGGATTTGATCTCCATGAAATGTCCCATACCTATTCCCTTCCCTCCATTGGTGTGGGGAACATAACCATAGTTCAAGTTGTCCTTATTACTTTTCCTTGAGAGGTAATAAGCACCCTACTGGAAAGTGAGAGAGGGGACAAGTTGAAAGGTACACTAAATACCAAATAGAAAACATTATATTTGATCTTATAGGTAATAGAGCTGTTATATTTTGTTGGATAGTAGAATTGCATGGTTAGAGTTATACTTTATTATTTTGGTAGCTGGAAAAAAAAAGATGGAGTGAGCTGGGGAGAGATTTGAGGGAAAGAGACCAATTAAAAAACTACACTAAACAGGTTTGAGGTAATAAGAGTCTGAGCTGTCACTTTCTGCAAGAAGTCCTTCCTCATCTCCTTCCCTCCTTCTAACAATTTATACTCACTCTCTCACTACTGTTTGCAGCTTCCATGTGAAAATATTTCCCTTTAATATTACAGATAGATAGGTAGATAGATGTTTTATGTTCATATTTCTTTGGACATTGTCTTCTCATTCCTTTGATTCTGCCTTATTGTTTCTTGATTTCTCGGGAAATTATTAGTTTCTAGATGATCATTTATGATTTTGAGGTCTGATTTTCCTTTGTCAGTTTTTGGTTCTCCTTTTTCAATTGGCCCATTTCTTCTTGCATTGCTTTCATTTCTTCTATTTTCTAGTATTTCTAGTAATACTAATTTCTAGTAATACTAGTATCTAGTATTTCATTTCTAGTATCACTTTCCTTTCCCCTTGCATCACTTTCCTTCCTCCTTTCATCACTTTCATTTCTTTCCCACTCTCTAATTGCCTCTCTTAAATGGTTTTTTAAGACCTTTTGAGTTCTTCCAGAATCTGTGTCCAATCCATAATTTTCTTTTTGACTTTGGGTTCATTTCCTTTTATTTCACTGTCCCCTTCTGTGTCTGTACCTTGCTCTTTGTCTCCATATAAATTCTTTATAGTTAAGTGCTTTTTTGATTGTTTGCTCATTTTTCCTATCTAATTATAGGTAGGCTTGGGGATGATGTGTTAATCTGAGGGATGAGAGCTCTGAGAGCCCACAGCCCCATTCAATTGACCCTAATGAGACTTGCCTCAGGCTTAGGTGTAAACTTTTGATCTGACTCTGATCTTTATCAGGTTAGGGGCTGCTCAAATTCTAGCTTCAGGCTTAGTCTCAAGTTTTTGGTCTCACTGTGTACTTGATCCAATTAGGCACCCCCTTGATGGTCCTTTTTGCTTTAGGCAAAAAGATCAGTACTTAGTATTTAGTACTATCATTAAGTTCTTGTCCCAAGCCCAGACTAGAATTCCCTGGGCTGGGGCTCCAGACTTCTCCATAGGTTTGAAATTTCAAGGGGTAGGGGTTGGCTTGTACATCTATTTGTTCAGGCAGGGTCTTAGAGTCTGGATGTTGTATTGGGCATAGGTTCCTGAACCTCGGACAGGAGATGTGGGACAGGGGAGGGAGTGTGGCTCCTTTTTGACTTGTTCTTCCCTCCGTGCTACAGCTTCTTGCTGGGTCTGCTCTCCTCTCATGCCAGTGCCCCAGATTTTTGTTACCTACCTTTTGGGTTTTTCTTTTCTTGAAAGTTGTTTCACTCTGTCTCCTTATTGGTTCTTTCACTCTTGCGTTCATTTTGTGGTGATATTTTAATCTTGGTCAGAGAGGATTCGCATGGTGGCACAGAGCTGCTAAGGATTACTTCACCATCTTGGCTCCACCCCTGGAACTCACACATTGTCTTCTCCATTAGAATGTGACTTCCTTGAGGTCAGAGACCATATTTTTACGTGTGTGTGTGTGTGTGTGTGTGTGTGTGTTTTTGTATATAAATATGGGGTGTTCAGGGAACACATCTTGTGTGAGGGCTTGCTTAACTCTTTTCAGGTCTACTTTCTCTTTCAGAGTCTACTTGCCACGCAGTTCTCACTGGTGATTCCAAGAATGTAGCATATGTCACAGTCAAACTACAATAAATAATCTCAGCAGGCTGCCAAACCAGGTTGTGTAAAACTGATAACCTCAAAACCATTAGTGAATTAGAGGGTTATCTGTTCCTAGCATGTGGAGTCCTCTACCAGTGGAAAGGGTGGGTGAGAATAATTTATTCCAATGATTATGAAAATGATGGAAGCAGGATATATGGAGTATTTAGAGCTAAATTAGACATTGAAGAAGTCAAGGTCTTTTACAGCATCCAAAACCATGACCAGTAATTTTGACTTTTGTTTTGCCACTAGATTTTAATGAATCTGGAAGTGAGAATGAGGCTTATAATTTTGTGAAACTTTTATTTATTTAAATATACTTCATATGGAAGTGAAGACATCACCCTGTCATGCAATTTAAGTCCTCTTCAAGTACTTAGGACAACAATCAACCAGCCATTAGGAAGAAATCCAGCACATAGTAAGCATTTAATAGTGCTTTATAGCTGACTGAACTAGAATGAGGTCTGACTAGATTAAGGTGGTTGACTGAACTTGGATGATAGTATCCTCATTTATTATAGGGATTTTTATATGAAAAGAGGGATTACAGGTTTGGACTTTTAGATGCCTTTAGTATATCCAGCTCAAGACATTAAAAGAACGATTAATAATGTGATATGATAGCTAAGGAGAATAACTAGGCCTAGATATAGAGATGTAGGAATCATTATCATAAACATTAAAATTCAATCCCTGGATTTCCAGTTACAGAGAAAAGATGGCAGAATAGCAGCAGGGAACCATGAAACCACCATGAGAATACCCTCAAACCAATCTTAAAATAATGACATAAAAAATATAGGAGTGGAAAAAAACAAAAAGGAGAAAAAGTAAAACAACTTTCAAGAAGAGAAAAACCAAAAAGGTAGGCAGAGAACATCAGGGGCACTGGAGTGAGAGAGGAGCATAGTGAATAGGAGGCTATAGCAAGGAGTAAGGAACAAGCCAAAAGCAAGCCACATACCCCATCCCACATTGCTGTGCCAGGTTCTGAACTTGAGCCCAAAGTAACAACTGGACATTGAGACCCTACTTGAGGAGATAGAAGTCCAAGCCAACATATACCCCTTGAGGTTTCAAGAAAACCTGTAATGGGGTCTGGAATTCCAGCCCAAGGCGATCTGTGCTGAAGCAACCTGATCTGTGTGGGCCCAGAGTGAGGACAGGAGTCCTAGTCAGAGCCTACAGTGAGGACATAGAATCCAGTTTGTGGTAGTTGGTGGATCCAAGACTGAATGCCCTGAGCCTCTTGTCAAAGGCTCAAGGGCAGAGCAGTATGCTGTGTTTGTGATCTGATCAAGGCTAGTGTGAAACCAAAAGCTTCATCCTACGCTAAGGCTAAAATTTAAGCTGTGCCTGATCTAATCAAGCCCACAGTGAGACCAAAAGCCTAAACCCAAGTCTGAGGTGAGAATTTCAGCCTTCAGCAGTCTCAAGGGTTAATTGAATCAGAAGTGGGAGGTGACTCTCAGAGCTCTCAGCCCTCAGGCCATCCTACCATCTTGGAAGAACTGAAATTGGCAGAAACACAGAAATAAAGCTAAGGGTAGCATTAAAGAAGGGCTAAAGCTTAAGAGTGTACCCTAACCTCTCAAAGAACAGAGCCTACCTATAAAAAGGTTGAAAAAATGAGCAAACAGCAAAAAAAAAAAAAAAAAAAAAGCACTTAAATATAGAGAATTTTTATGGAGACAAAGAGCAAGGCAGAGACACAGAAAAGGGCAGTGAAATGAAAGCTAACACATACAAAGTTCAAAAGAAAAATATGAATTAGAAACAGATTCTAGAAGAGCCCAAAGAGGATTTCAAAAAGCAATTAAGAGTGGGGGCAGCTAGGTAGCTCAGTGGATTGAGAGCCAGGCCTAGAGACGGGAGGTCCTAGGTTCAAATCCAGCCTCAGACATTTCCCAGCTGTGTGACCCTGGGCAGGTCACTTGACCCCCATTGCCTACCCTTACCAATCTTCCACCTATAAGTCAATACACAGAAGTTAAGGGTTTAAAATTAAAAAAAAAAAAAGCAATTAAGAGAGGCAAAGGAAAAATTGGGGAAGAGAAATGAAAGCAATGCAAGAAGAAATAGACTAAGTGAAAAAGGAGCTCAAAAGTTGATGGAGGAAAATAATTTCTTAAAAATTAGAAATTTTTTAGAAGATAGTGATTTCATGAGACATCAAGAAGCAATAAAGCAAAATGAAAAGAATGAAAAAAAAGAAGAAAACATGTAGTATCTCACTGAAAAAATAACTGACCTGGAAAATAGAAGCAGGAGAGGCAATTTAAGAATTATTTGAATACCTGAAAGGCATGATCAAAAAGAAAAAAAAAAAGCAAAAATAAGCTTAGACATCATAAAATCAAAGAAAATTGCCCTGATATTCTTTAAAAACAAAATAAAATAGTAATTGAAAGAACCCATGGATTACCTGTAGAAAAAAATCCCCAAATTACAACTCCCAGGAATATAACAGCTAAATTCAAGAGTGCTCATGCTAAGGAGAAAATATTGCAAGCATCCAAAAAGAAACAATTCAAATACATTTGAGCTACAATTAGGATCACATTAGTGGATCCTAATTAGTGGATTCCACATTAAAGGATCAGAAAACATGGATATAATATTCAGGAAGGTGAAAGATCTAGGTATATAGCCCAAAGTTACCTATCTAGTAAAACTGAGAATAATGTTTCATGAGAAAAATGGTCATTCAAAAAGAGAAGATTTCCAAGAAAACCTGAGGAAAAAAAAGCAGACCTAAACAAACAAACAAAATTTGAAGTCCAAACACAAGATCCAAGAGAATCCTAAAAATGTAAATAAAAAAGAGAAAGTTAAAGGGACTCAACAAGGTCAAACTGTATGTATTCCTACATGAAAAGAGGATATCTGTAAATCTTAAACATTATTCTTTGTAGTAGAACAGATAGAAGGAATATACTTAAACAGAGGGAGGGGAAGTAAGCTGGTTATGATGATATGCTAAAAAAGTCAAGGAGTGGAAAAAGAGGATTTCATTGAGAAAAAGGGGAAGGGATAGATGCAATGGGGTAAATTAAATAACATAAAAGGGAATGAAAAATTATTAGAGTGGGGAAGAGGATGAGGGTGGTGATGGGCAATGCTTAAACTTCATTCTTATTGTAACTGGCTCAGAGAGGGAATAACCATACTCATTGGATTATAAATATATATCTTATCCTACAAAGAATTAGAAGGGGAATAAGACAAGGTAAAGGTTGTTAACTGGAGGGAGGGCGAAGTGAAGGTGATAAAAAACAAAACCCTGATGAAGATAAACGGAATGAAAGGGAAAAGAGTAGGATCAAAAAGGAAAAATAAGATGAAGGGCAATACAGATTTAATAATCATAACTGTGAATGTGAATGGAATGAACTCATCCATAAAACAGAAGTGGATAGCAGAGTGCATTATAAACCGGAATCCCACTATATGTTATTTTCAAGAAACACATTTGAGGCAGAGTGACACATGCAGAGTAAAAGTAAAAGACTAGAGCAGAATTTATTATGTATTATCCAAAGTAAAAAATGTAGGAATAGCAATCATGATTTCAGACAGAGCTAAAGCAAAAATTGATCTGATTAAAAGACATAAGGAAAGAAATTACATCTTGCTAACAAGTATGACAAACAATGAATTAATATTAATACTAAGCATATGCACCAAATGGTATACCATCCATATTTTTAAGGGAGGAATTAAAGGAGCTTAAGGAGGAAATAGATAGTAAAACTATACAGGTGTGGAACCTCAAATTTCCCTTATCAGATCTAGAGAAATGAAACCAAAAAGTAGATAAGAAAGAAGTAAGGGAGGTGAAAGAAATGTTAGGAAAAATTAGTTAATAGATATCTGGAGAAAATTGAATAGGGATAAAAAGGAATATGCCTTCTTTTCAATAGTGCCTGGTGCATATACAAAAAATAACAATGTACTAGAGCAAAAAAAAGTTCCACAAATAAATGTAGAAAAACAGAAATAATAAATGCAACTTTTTCAGATCATAATGTGATAAAATAATGATTGGTAAGGATTTATGGAAAGGCAAATTATATTAATTGGAAACTAAATAATGGAATTCTTCAAAACTGTTGGATTAAAGAACTAAGCATAGAAACAATTACTTATTTCATTGAAGAGAATGTCAAAATTTATGGTATACAGCTAAAGCAGTACTGAGGGGGGAAATTTAAATCCTTGAGTACTTATATCAACAAAACAGAAAAAAAGGAGTTCAATTAGGCATATACGTTAAAAAATTTAATAATCTCAAGATGAAGAATAAATTGGAAATTCTAAAAATCAAAGGAGAAATTAATAAAATTTAAAGTAAAGAACTTTAAAAAAAGTTAGATCAATAGGAAAGAAAAAAATTTAAGACCAGAACATTACAAAATGTAAAATGAATTGCAATTATATTAAATTTAAAAAGTTTTGTACAAACAAAACCAATGCAATAAAAATTAGAAGAAAATCAACAAGCTGGTAAAAGAATTTCACAACAAAATTCTCTGACAAAGATCTAATTTCTCAAACTTATAAGGAACTAAGTCAAATGTACAAGAAATCAAGTTATTCCCCAATTGACAAATGGTCAAGAGATATAAATAGACAGTTTTCAGAAGAAGAAATCAAATATCCATAAATAATCAGATAAAAAAGTGTTCTGAATCTGTTCTGATTAGAAAAATGCAAATCAAAACAACTCTGAGGTACCACCACACTTAGTAGATTGACCAATATGACAGTAAAGGAAAATAATAAATGTTTGGAGGGGATGTGGCAAAATTTGGACACTAATGCATTGCTGATGAAGTTATGAATTGATCCAACCATTCTGGAAGGCAATTTAGAATTATGCCTAAAATACTTTAAAAGAATGTATGCCCTTTGATCCAGCAATACCACTACTAGATTTGTATCCCCAACAGATAATAAAAAAGGGTTATACAAAAACATTAATAGCTGTACACTGTGGTGGCAGAAAATTAGAAAATGAAGGCTTGTCCCTCAGTTGGGGAATGGCTGAACAAATTGTGGTATTTGATGGTAATGGAACACTATCGTGCTTAAAGGAATGATGAAGTGAAGGATTTCTACATGAATTGAAAGAATCTCCATGAAGTGATGCAGAATGAAATGAACAGAACCAAGAGAACATTGTACACAGAAAGGGAAACATTGTGGAATGACCCAATGTAATAGACTTTACTACTACTAGCAGTGCAAGGATCCAGGACAATCCTGAGGGATTTGTGAGAAAGAATGCTATCCACATCAAGAGAAAGAACTGTGGTAGTTTAAACACAGAAGAAAAACATTTGATTTATCATTTGTTTATATTGGTATGTGATTTGGGGTTTGGGTTTTAAAAGATTGCTCCATTGCAAAAAATGAATAATATGAAAATAGGTAGCACGTGATAACATTTGTAAAACTCAGTAGAATTGCATATTTGCTCTAGGAGTGGGGAGGAAAAAGTGGAGCAAAAGAAAATGAATCTTTTAAACATGGAAAATTATTTAATAAATGAAAATTTAAGATAATCATTATAAATAAATAAATGGATAAATAAATTAACAATAAAATAAAATCACTCTAGATAATATGAAATATTTGGGAATCTATCTGCCCAGATAAACACAAGAATTATATGAACAAAATTACAAATTACAAAACACTTTCTATACAAATGAAACTAGATTTAAACAATTGGAAAAAACTTTAATTGCTCATGGATAGAATGAACTAATATAATAAAAATGACAATCCCACCTAAATTAATTTAATTATTTATTAACATATATATCAAACTACCAAAAACTCTCTTAGAGAATAAGGAAAAAAAATAATAAAATTCATCTGGAAGAACCAAAGATAAAGAATATCAAGGGAACTAATTTTAAAAAATGAAGGATGGTAGCCTAGCAGTAGCTGATCTTAAACTGTACTATTAAGCAATGATCATCAAAACAGTCTGGTACTGGCTAAGAGATAGAAGGGTGGATCAGTGGAAGTGACTAGAGGTAACTAACCACAGTAATCTGGTGTTCAATAAACCCAAAGATCATAGCTTTGGGGATAAGAACACATAATTTGACAAAAACTGCTGGGAATATTTGAAAACAGTATGAGAAAAATTAGGTTTAGATCAATAACTCACATTCTATACCAGTGGTTCCCAAAAATTTTTGGCCTACTACCCCCGGGGCAGCTGGGTGGCTCAGTGGATTGAGAGCCAGGCCTAGAGACTGGAGGTCCTAGGTTCAAGTCCGGCCTCGGACACTTCCAGCTGTGTGACCTTGGGCAAGTCATTAGACCCCTATCGCCCACCCTTACCACTCCTGGGCTAAGGACGGTCCCTAGCCTGGATGAAAAAGGAGGAGGGTTGGGCATGGGGCTAGCAACCCCACCCTGTAAAAACTACATCTGCTAAAGAAACTGCAACCTAAAGTAGGGGCAGCTGGGCTAGCTCAGAGGATTGAGAGCCAGGCCTAGAGACAAAAGGTCCTAGGTTCAAATCCGGGCTCAGACACTTCCCAGCTGGGTGGCCCTGAGCGACCCATTGCCTACTGGTTGTGGCCCTATGCTCCTAGAATGGAGTCCCAGGATAAAAAAAAAAAAAAAAAAAAAAAAAAAAAAAACCCTTTCCAGAAAAAAAATATTACTTAGCCCCGTGGCCATCACCGCTCCCCTGGATTGCTGCAGCACCCACCAGGGGGCGGTGGCACCCAGTTTAGGAATCACTGTTCTATACCAATTGATAAATGGTCAAGGGATATGAATAGGCAATTTTCAGATGAATATAATGAAACTATAAATAATCATATAAACATGTTCTAAATCCCTCCGGATAAGAGAAATACAAATCAAAATAACTCTTAGGTACTATTTTACACCTAGTAGACTGGCCAATATGACAGCAAAGGAAAATAATAAATATTGGAAGGGATGTGGCAAAATTGGGAAACTAATGCATTGCTGATGTAGTTATGAATTAATCCAACCATTCTGGAAGGCAATTTGGAATTATGCCCAAAAGTATTTTAAGGAATACTTGTCCTTTGGTTCAGTAATACTACAACTAGATTTGTAACCCAAAGAGATTTTTTAAAATGGGAAAGATTCTGTTTGTACAAAAATATTTATAGCTGCACTTTTTGTGGTGGCAAAAACTTAGAAAATGAGGGGGTATCTATCAACTGGAGAATGGCTGAACAAATTGTTGTATATGGTAGTCAGGGAGAACTATTGTGCTATAAGGAATGATGAACTGCTTGATTTCTTTAAGAACTGGAAAGACTTACATGAACTGATTTGGAGTGTTAAAAGATGATCTTTTTATTCTGCTTAGTCCTAAAAAACAGAACTGGGAACATTGAGTAAATATTAGTTTGCAGATTATGTTGCTTTTAGATTATGCTTATTTTTCATTCTTCCATTAGGGAGAGATTGAATGAAGATCATAATTTTCACTTTTCCCTGAAACACCAAACCTCATGAATACCACCCCATAAAAATCAACTACACAGCAACAGTAGAAATAATAATTATTCATCAGCTATTAAACTCTAATTGATTACCAGGTAACAATCATATGCCATTATTTGTTTTCCTAAACTGATTGAAATATGGATTTAATTCTTTACTCCATTTTCATTTTCCATTTACCACTTCATTTCAAACTTCACCCACGTTCAGAAAAGAGGTAGAAATACACTATTCTAAAGGAAAATAAAAAAAATGAAAAATGAAAACTGGAAGATTCTTTATAATGTACTTTAGAATTGAGGAGACCCTGACGATCATTTGTAGTAGAAGCCCTTCATTATTCGAATAAGAAAACTGAAGCTCAGAGAGAGAAACTAACGTGCTGAGGGCACAGAGATGAATCTGGGAACTTGAATGAGGATTTTTTAAATTCAAATTCAATATTCTTTCCCTTTCATGATGCTTTCCACTTCCATTTATTAACAGATCAGGCCAAGCTTTTCTAATTTTGTCTTTATCCAAGTCTTTTGTCTACCTGACATCTTAATTGATCAATCTTTGGGATTAATCTTCTGTTTGGTATACAACTTTTGATGGTTAATTATTTATTTTAAATGAAGATAATATGCTATCCTAAAAAATATAGTTCTAAGGTAAAGTTTATAATGAGCTAGGTGGTAGAGTGGTACTGTATTGAGCCTGGAGTCATGAAGACCTGAGTTTAAATTCTGACTCATAAATTAACCAGCTGTGTTCACTTGACCTCAATTAGTTTCATTTTATCAGTTGTAAAATAATAGTAATAGTAGCTATGCAGGGTTACTGTGCTTAACATAGGAAGTGGCAGTTAATTAATAAATTAACAATAAATTGAATAACAAATGCCTGTTTCTTTCCTTCCTTTTTCTTCCTTCCCATCAATATTCCTCTTTCTTTCCTTCCTTCCTCCTTTCTTTCTCTTTTTCTTTTACTTTCTCTCTTTCCTTCTCTTTCTCTTTCTTCCTTTCTTTCTTCTTTCCATCCTTTCTTCTTTCTTTCCATCCTTTCTCTC
>NC_058135.1:207579315-207625289 GCF_016433145.1 Gracilinanus agilis
CCCTCTGTTTCTTATTTACCTTTTCATGTTTCTCTTGATTTTTGTGGTTGGATATCAAACTTTCCATTTAGTTCTGGTCTCTTTTGTGCAAAAACTTGGAAATCTTCAATTTTGTTGAATGCCCATACTTTCCCCTGGAAGTATATAGTCAGTATTGATGGGTAGTTGATCCGTGGCTGAAGGCCCAGCTCTCTTGCTTTTCTGAATATTGTATTCCAAGCCTTGTGGTCTTTTAGCGTGGAGGCTACCAGATCCTGTGTGATCCTTATTGGTGCTCCTTGATATTTGAATTGTCTCTTTCTGGCTTCTTGTAAGAATTTTTCTTTTACTTGACAGCTCTTGAATTTGGCTATTATATTCCTGGGTGTTGACTTTTCTGTGTCCAGTGTAGAGTGTGATCTATGGATCCTTTCAATGTCTATATTGTCCTCTTGTTGTAGGACTTCAGGGCAATTTTGCTGAATAATTTCTTTAAGTATGGAGTCCAAGTTTCTATTAATTTCTGCTTTTTCTGGAAGACCAATGAGTCTCAAATTGTCTCTTCTAGACCAGTTTCATTGATATGTCACTTTCTCATTGAGATATTTCATGTTTCCTTCTATTTTATCAGTCTTTTGACTTTGGTTTATTTGTTCTTGTTGTCTTGAGAGATCATTAGCTTCTAATTGCTCAATTCTAGCCTTTAGGGACTGGTTTTCCTTTTCAATCTGGTCATTTCTGGTCTTCTGTTGACTTGCCTCACTTTCCAATTGTGAAATTCTGCCTTTTTAACTGTTATTTTCTTGCCAGATCTCTTCCATCTTCCTCAACATCTCATTTTTGAATTCTTCAATAGCTTGTGACCAGATTTCATTGATTTGGGAAGGTTTGGATACTTGTTGTTACTCCTCTGTTGTCTGGATTTTCTCTGTGTAAAAGTTGTCAAGTGTTCCAGAGTTTTTCTTGATAATCTTTCTCTCCTGGGGTTCTTGGCTTGCCATTGTTAGCCCCGCCCCTTTTCACCTTAGTCTTCACACTCAGGGTCTGCCTGCACTTTCTAAGCTCCTGAGGGCTCTGGTCTCCTTGTCCTCAGAGTCAAGCCTCCTGGTTGTCCCTGGTCTGCCTCTCTGCCCGAGGCTCCTTCAGCAGTCTCAGGGGCTGCTTCCACAGTCGAGCTCCCGTCTGTACTGGGTCCCCACTCGAGGTCCAAGCCTGCACTCGAATTCTTTGTCCATGCCTAGGGCACTGTCTTCACATGCGCAGACACTGGGGAAAGTCCATGCTCTTGATATCTTTGTACGCGCCCAGGGCAATATCTTCACCTGGGAAGACGCTGGGGAAAGTCCGTGCTGTCGAGATCTTTGTCTGGGCCTAGGGCAATGTCCCCACCCGCACAGATGCTTGGCATATTCCGTGCGCGTTCTTTAGCCACTTGGGGTCCTAAGTCCTGCAGCTCTCAGGTATAAGCCCTGGAGCTGCCAGTGACTCACTGGTTGCCCCAATCCCGCTTTCACTCTTGTGCGTTGGCCTTGGCTCTGTGCATGGTGTGTGTGTGGGGGTGGAGGGGCTTCTTCCTCTTGCATTTTAGTGAGAGCTGTTTCAGCCCTTCACAGCATGGAAATGCCCCGGTTCCTCGTACCTTCAATGCTGCGCCCCATTCTGGGGTTCCTTCATTAGTCTGGATTTGTTTTTATCTCCCTTTGAGGAGTCCTGTATACTTCGGTTAGGAGAGATCGAGCAGCTACTCTTTACTCTGCCGCCATCTTAACTGGAAGTCTCCAGCAGCAAAGGTTTTCAGTATAAACTTAGTGATTGAGCTGTGTCTGACCTCAAAACACCAGGCTAATCAGCTTTTGGGCCACAGGCTAGTGAATTTTTTGCCGATAGCTCTTCATAACAATTTACTAAGGTATAAAGAGATTAGAAAGAGTCCAGATTAATTGGAGGAGGCATAAATACAAATGAAATCATAGATCTTGGAAATAATGAAGTAATCTTGCCAAGTTGAACATTTCATTTTATCTTTAAAATTGCTTTAGTTTTGCTTTCTTATTGTTTGACATAATTCATTTTCTGATATTTTGGCACCTCTTCCCACACACACTAAACATTCCATTGTAACAAGGCAGGGAAAGTGAAATATAATTGGAAACTTGATGACAATATGCTATAGGGCAAGCAAATCTAAGTACCTTTAGTCTCCATTTATAATCAGTTCTCCAGGAGCTAGGATGACTCATCTAAATTAAGCAGGTCATTATTTAAATTTATGTTTTTCAAGTCATTGAACATATTCTCCTTCCTCCATTCTACTTCAGTTCCTATACATATTTCCTCATGTTTCTTTTTCTCATTTCTCATATTTGTCTTCTCTTTGGCATTTAATAGTTTACCATTAATTAATAAACCATAATTTGTTCATCCATTCTCCAAACAATGTCTTCCTTTTTTATTTTCTTAAGCTTCTCAGAAATCATCAGACAGCTCAACGTCCTATTGCCTCCCTAAAACATTCCTGGTAAGTAGATTTTTCCCAGGTAAAAATAATTTCTTTCACAACAGATCTTATAAAAATCACTACTCCTTGTATGTACTTATATTCTCTTCAATTGATCTGTGTTATGTACAGATGTCACTTTCTCCCACTAGATTGCAAATTCTTCAGTAGCATTTAATATATGTGTGTGAGACAGAGCAGAATTTTCAGCAGCAACAGTACCATCCATGGAAGTTTTCACAGTGGCATCAGCAAATCAAGCCAAGATGGTGAAGCCCATAAACCAGCCTACAAATGATCACAGAAGAACAAAAATATTTCAAAACAAACATTGGAGTGGCAGAACCAACAGAAGAAGGAGTGAAGCAGTATTCCAAACCAAAACAATGTTAAGAGACAGGAAAGAGGACATCTCATGGGGGTATGAGGAAAGAGTGCTGAAAAATCCTCAATAAAACTTGGATGCCATGTTGAACAAGTGGTGGGAAAGAACAAGCTGACTAAATCTAACATCACCAGCACAAGAGCAAATCCCAATGTAGTCCAGCTGAAAGAGGCTAGGCATGACTCAGAGCAGGAAGCAGTGGGATAAATTCAACAGCACAATGAGGTCCAACCTAGGCAGGATTGGGCAGAACCTTACATGAACCAGCTCAACTGAATAGCAGCAAACCTCCATATTAGCAAGGCAACCAGGCTGCCTCTGCAGAGTGCTCAATCTGAGACTGAGACAGCTGATCTGATCCCAGGCACACCATAAGTACAGGATAGTATTCTCTCCACCATAGAAATGGAGCTAAGCTTCAACATATGGATGAAATCAAGGAGAAAAAAATAACCTCAAAATAAGCAAAAGGCAGAGAAAAAGCTTATTAGAAAATTATTTCAACAAGAGAAAGACAAAGAATAGGCTCAGAAGAGCCCACATTTCATACAAAAATTAAAATGTGTGAAGACTCAAAAGAAAATGTGAAATGATGCCAAACCCAAAATGAACCCAAAATGACAAGCTCCATTAGACAGTAGGAAAACAAATTATAAGAAATTTAGGAAAAATTGAGAAAAAACATTATAGAAAAATATCAAGAACTTAGTATACAAACTTACTGAAGAAAATGGTTTCTTATAAAAGGAAATATAATATATCACACAGAAAAATAATTCCCTGAGAAAGGAAGTATAAATCTTCAAAGAAGGAAGTAGCTTCCTAAATATAAGAAATGGAAGCTAATGACTTCATGAGACAGCAGAAAATAATAAAGCAAATTCAAAGAAGAAAAAAATAGAAGAAAATCTGAAATATCTTACTAGAAATACAACAACCCTAGAAAACAGATCCAGAAGAGATAATTTAAGAAATATTGGATTTCCTGAAAGCCACAATTTAAAAAAAACCCTAAACATCATTACTTAAAGAAATTATCAGGGAAAACTTTCTTAATGTTCTTGAATAAGAGGGGGAAGAAAGAAATTAAAAGAAATCCCAAATTTAAAAACCTGAGTACTACTATAGCAAAATTCCAAAATTCCTATACCAAGGAGAAAATTCTATAAGCTGCCTAGAAAAAACCAAAACAATTCCAATATTATGGAACCACAATGAGGATTACATAGGAATTAGCAACTTCTACACTAAAGGATCAGATAGCATAGAATATGATAATCCTATAAGCCAAAGGATCTAGGTCTATAACCAAAAATCACCTACCCTGCAGACTGCAAAATACTCCAGTGGTAGGAATGGATATTTAATGAAAAATAGGAATTCCAGGCATCCCTGACCAAAACACTCAAGGTAAAAAGAAAATTCCATCATCAAATCTGACACTTTAAGGAAGCATAAAAAGGTAAATAGTGTAACAGACTGATTGAATTTAAGCAAAGAAAACCAAGAACAGCATGCATCTCTGAAGTGGAATTCATAAGAAACCTTGGAAGAATCTTGAGGAAATAACCACTGGGGAGGGGTCAGAGTGAAGAGGAGAATTCTGTGGAAGATTTCCCAACTGTCACTGCTCACTGGACGTTGGATAGGACAGGAAGGTCAGTGGTGGTGATCCTGTAAGAACCTGGAGCTCCTGAACCCCCAAAATGGAGGATTTTCTTGAGAATCACAATTGCTACAATTAGCCATCAACTCAAATGACTTATTAACATCCTTTGCCATCTAAGGAGATATAAAGAAGAACAGTTATCCATTTTGGCCAAAGAGCCTGGACTCCTGGCGGAGTGGGCTCTGAGAGTCTTTCTGAATTTGCTTGATCCCTTAACCCTGTTATTCCCTCAATTTAGTTTATTAGTTTATTGGATAGGACTTTGCTGGGGTTTGGACAGTTACTGCTATATAAGTTACAGAAGAAATTCAGTACCTCTCACCCCAGTGGGAAGCTCACATTTAATATAAAAGCTTATCCTTTTACCCTCTATCCTGAATCCCCCAATCCTTCTCTTAATTCCTGAATTCCTTTATGCACAAATAAATCCCTGTTAAGTTATATTAGTCAGAGTTTGGGAGTGGCTGATGGGAGGAAAAGAACACTTTACTCCATCTTTGAGGGAAAACCATTTGGAGGGATTGGGGAGGTTTGTGTATATATCTGTGGCTCTGGGTAAGGGACAAAGCCCACTTTGGAACCAACTGATTCCTTAAATGTTCCTTCACCATCCCCTTTACAATCCTTTCATTTTGGGGAGCCCCCTCATGAATTACACCCCGCCAAAAATCTTCCCAACAGGAGGGAGAGTGAGTATCTTTGGCACAAGTAATCCAGTCAGTTAGGGGTTATCAAAGCACACCTCATCTATCATCAACACCCCTTTCCTACAATAGAAAAAACTCAAGAGAATCAGTGAGGTTAAACTAGTTAAATTAAATTAAATTGGGAAAGTGGTAACTAGGAGATTTAAATTTCAATGGTACAAGAGATACTAAAAGTAATTAATACATTTAAAGTATAAAAGGGAAACAATGAGGTTAAACCAATTGCATTCCTTATATGGGAAAGTAATAAATAGAATGCTTAAGATATTTATGGCACAATGGCTATTTAAGATATTTTGGTAATCAAGAGAAACAAAGAGTAACTTTGGTGATTACTAAAATGTTTAAGATGTCTATGATGTCTGAAGTATATAGAAACCTAAAGTACTTAGAATACTTAAGATACTGAAGATACAGTCAAACCTTGGTACTTGATGGTTTGGGAGCTTGCCAAATTTGGTATTTTACAATTAAAAAAATTCTCAATATATTTGACAGTTCCTTGGCACTTGAAGCTATTGCTAGAACTTTTTGGTGTTCCAGTCTCAGGGAATATATGCCCACTCCAGCTGAAACAAAGGATCACTCAACACTAAGGAACTGCAGTAACTTAAAAGCTAGCAGCAAACACTGGTGAGGAGAGATTTCTTCAGGTGAGGAAGAGGTAAAGAAGGATGTTCCCACTTCATTAATCAAAGAAATGTGTGCAGAATGGGTGCAAGTGCAAAATTTCATTGAAAAATAACACCCTGATAAAGCTTTAACAAGTAGAATTATAAATTTGTTAAATGCCCAGAGCATTTCTCGCTTCAAAGGAATTTTGAAACATGGGCAAAAACAAACATCATTGGATAAGTTTCTTTTGAAGTTCTCACCTGATGAATCTTAAGCAGAGTTCAGTGATGATAAGGGAAAGAAAAAAGGAAGCAAAAGAGCTCCAAAAGGACAGTTGCCCTCAGATCTTATGGAAGGGGCCTTCTCTTCTGGACAATAGCATTTCTCCTCCTTTGGTCATGAACTCCTCTCAATACAGGTAAAGACAAGTTAAAATTATTTAATTTAATTGTTGGTTTTTATTCATTTCTATGTATTATTAATATTTAATAAAATATGACAAAGCTAATTATACCTCATAAAATCTGAGTTTTCTGAGTTTCTATAACTGATTAATTCAATTTTCATTATTCTTTTTGGGAAAAAATTAATTTGGCACTTGAACTTTTTGGTATTCAACCTGCCTTATGGAATGAATTAATGATGAGTACCACTTTTATCACTATTATATCAAACCAAAAACACACTCAAGAAAGGAATTAAGAAAGTGACTAATTTTTTAGAAAAGTTAGACTTAATAGACCTCTATAAAATATTGAAAGGAAATATAAAGAAATACATCTTTTTCTCAGCATTATGTGGCACCTTCAAAAAACTGATAATAGAATACAATATAAAAGCCTCACAACCAAACATAAAGAGGCAGAAATATTAAATTCATTATTTTCAGAACATGATGGCATAATAATTAACTGAAAAAAGAGCACGAGAAAAAAGACTAAAAACAAATTGGAAATTATATAACCTTATATTTTAGAATAAATGGGCCTAAGAACAAACCAGAGAAACAATCAATGATTTCATAAAAATGAATGACAACAGGGAGACAATATGCCAAACATAATTTGGATGCAAACAAAACAGTACTTAGCAGACTATTCATGCCTCTAACTGTTTATATCAAAAACACAAAGAAACTGCAGATCTATGAAATTCAGTGAGAACCAATGAACTAATAAATAAGACAAGGAGTTGATATTATGGAAAAAAATCAATAAAATAGGTAAATCATTGATTCTTTAAATATTCATCTATTTCATTTAGATTTATTAGTATATAATTGAACAAATTAGCTCTAACCAATTGCTTTAATTTCCTCTTAATTGTTTGTATTCCTATCATTTTCATTTTTAATACCAGTTTGGTTTTTTTTATAAAAATAATAATTAAGTGGGGTTTAGTATTAGAAAATGATCACACAAAAACAAAAAACAAGAAAACCCTTATATGACATGATGCAAAGTGAAGTGAGCAGAACCAAAAACCATTGGACACAGTAAGAGCAATAATGTTTAATCATCAACTGTGAATGACAGCTATCATTAACAAGGCAAGGATCCAGGACAACTCCCAGAGAATCATTTCCAAAAAATGTTATCTTCTGCTCTAGAGAGAAAAGGTGTAGTCTGAATGCAAATTGAAACATACTGTTTTTTTTTATTTATTTCCTCTATGGATTTTTCTCCAGTATAAGCAAGATGTCTTTTTTTCACATCATGACAAACATGGAAATATGCATTACATGATTTTATATGTATGTATATATATATATGTATGTATGTATATTTATCATCTATATCATATAACTTGCCTTCTTGGAGGAATGGGAGTGTTACAGAGCACATGAATTTATTAGATATAGGGACTCCATCTCCCTGGTCCACTTACCCATCCTGTGTTTTGTGAAATAAACCAAGTTCTTTTATTTATATCATCTTGATAGAGCAGTCAGATGATGTTGCCACCATCCTACAAAAAGTGAGGCCTAACATCTAGGCTTCAGCTTGTAGTTGACTAATATTGTTCCAAACCTTAAAACCAAATATAATGACTTTTATCAGGTCCCTCCCTCAAGTATTTCACAATTCTTCCCAGGGGTATTATTTTGAAACAGGAGGACCATACACTTAAACTCTCCTTCATGTGTGTCCAGTCATAGAAGGAATGGGATGATCTGGGTAGTGGGTTGGACAAAAGTACAAGCCTAACAATTGTTCTTATTGAGGTTCTTAATAGAATGCTTCTACTCCACCCAGGCATTTGTGTCTCCATTTAATTTCTATAGTTTATCTCAGATCTTCAGCCTGTATTATCCCTATTATTTTAGGATCATTCTGTACACCAGGCCTGCCTCTTTGGGGACTAGTGGGGCTACCAGAAGGATCAAGGGCCACAGGTACCCTTACCTGTGCTGATTCCATTACCGATATACAAAGTCTACCTACAAGGTCCTGGCCAGAAATGTTTGCTCCTAACCTTTATAGATAATAATTTTGTTCCTTAAGGGCCACCAGAATCTGGAAATCAAGCCTTGATATTCAGTAACAGTCTGCCTTTTATCCTGGGTGGTCCACCATGCATCATTCCAGGAGGAACGTGGAAAGGTGTGATGATCAGTAGGGGACAAAGGATGTTAGTAATGGTTGCTCAAAGGGAGAGACCCTAACCACAGCTAGATGTGAGTATAAGATTAGTTCCTACACCAGCTGGGCTAAGTATCCTTTAAAACTGAAGGTTCTTTGCTAACCACAAGCCTTAGAAACCAATCCAGGCAGGTAGTTGGGTAGGAGTAACCAGGAAGTAGAATGTAGGTTCCTAAAACCTTAGGTTAAAATGAAGGATTACCACTGGCTTGGAAATGGCTATAGCCAGCTAGAGATGTCGCCAGGATCTGACTACTTCAAACTTGATACTGTCACTAAAGGTAAGATGTTGGCTTTCAAAGATTATTATAGGCTTTAGGATCAAACTGGGTTTATTTGATATCAAACTGAGGATAGGTAAGAGGGAGAAGGAAAGTGGGTGATGGAAATGATCTTGCCTAAGTATTAAGACTAAGTAAATATTGAAACACAAGTTGTTCTCTAAGGTGCAGTGTACTGGAAGAACATGGGGGTCTCTTCCCATCCCTGTTGCTGTTTGTTGCTGAGCCCAGAGGCTTACAAGCCCCTGGGTCAGATGCTGTTGTTTTCCTGAAGTTAGTTGTATACTCTTGCTTGATATAAAGGTTTGTTGGCTATGCCAATAAGGTGTTAATATGGCTAACAATAAGGTTGTCCCTACCTGCCTTCCTAATCAAACTCCCAAACCTCCCAGGGCCACTTTGCTACCACCTCCCTAACCCAAGGAGTAGAGAGAATGAAGTGAATCATTAGGGGTTTGTGGACTTCAATTTATACCCTGTCCTTAACTGTCACCTTGGCACATGCCCTGGGGTGCTTTGTCAGGTTCTTTGTTCCAAAGTGGCAAACTGCTATTTTGTACCTACAGAAAATGGTTGCCCATTTCTGCATATCACAAAGGCTATGGTGGATCTTAACCTTACTGGTTCTGGGCATAAATACTTATTTTCTCTACTTAGTCATCTTTGGTTTTCTAAATCTCCACAATCTATTACTTGAACAGCATCTATCTGTATGATCTGTGAATCCAATCCATCTATAACATTGATTATTAGTTTCATGAGGCTTCCAGTCTCCCTTTTTCACAGGAAAGTTTTTTTTAAACCCTTAACTACTGTGTATTGGCTCCTTGGTGTAAGAATGGTAAGGGTCAAGTGACTTGCCCAGGGTCACACAGCTGGGAAGTGTCTGAGGCCGGATTTGAACCTAGGACCTCTTGTCTCTAGGCCTGGCTCTCAATCTACTGAGCTACCCAGCTGCCCCCTACAGGAAAGTTTTTAAGATTATTCTGATCATCAGAGTTCCTAATTCCCTCATTACTTTTGCTTGACTAAAATTAGGGCCTCTGGCAAAGAAAATGATTCCACCTTTTAGAGACTTGATGTGTACTATTGAGGAATAGGGATACTAACAGAATTCCCCAACCTAACACCAAAATCATCAATGCCCAATTCTCATTTGATTCCATTAGATGTTTTTCAACTCCTTGGATCAGAAGTAGCTTTAGCTTTCTACTTTTCTGCAGTGGTAAGGATTTCTCTGAAGCTAGCCCTTTAACTCCAATATAATGAGTCTAACCTCTTTCAACAGTCCTTAATGCAGTTTCTGTGACCAACAACACTTGAAAAGGTTCTTTCCAAAAAGGTTAGTCTCCTTTCAGGACTTGACCAGTACCCAATCTCTTGGCTTTAAATGGTGTATTGCAAACTCCAGTGGGGGTATCTGTGCAATCAATTGATCCCTTTTACCTAAGATATGTTAAGGAAGAAGATGGAGCAAGTATATAGTTATGTAAAAACTTGTCCTTAGATTCAAAGGTGGGAAGTCCTTATTTACCATTAGGAAAGTAATCTAAATAACACCTTATAGCAGGAAACACTCACATCTCTTCCTGGGGAAAACCCTGATCCTTAATAATGTAAGAGGTAGACATTTAGTACATGGTAATTTGGTTTTTAACATCAACTTGGTTATTTTTCCCTTCAGAATCTGACTCATGTTTTCTACCTCACCCAAAATAGGGATGGGTGCCATGGAATATAGAAATTCCATTTTATTTCCAGCCTGGTCATTATCCTCTGCAACACTTTGGAGGTAAAATAGCCCCTTTTATCAGAATCTATTTTCTTGACCAGGCTGTAACAAGGAATTATTTGTTCTGGGATAATTTTAGAAACTCCAGAGACTGTTGTGGTGGCCATGATGTAGGCTTCCACCCATCCATTTAGGTGATCCATGATCACTAATGCATATGTCAATCTTCCCACTACAGGTATTTTAGTGAAGTCCATTTGAATACTTTGAAATGGTCTTAACTCAGACATTCATCCTCTAGATACTTGTTTTCTCATAGCTCCTTTATTGGTTTTCTTACAGGTTAAACATCCCTCACACACCTGTTTGCCAAAAGTATAGATTCCCATATCTTCTCAGAACTATATTACATATAGCTTGCATATCCCAATGACTTCCCTGATATAATATGGCAAAAATTTCCCTTCTTAGTAATTTATTCAATATCTCCCTTCCATCAGGGAAATTCTACCTTCCTTTTTGCATCCAATTTAATCAATTCCTTCTTTTTTTTGGACTTTGTCAACATTGGAACTTCCTCCATATCTGGGATGGTGGGAATCAAAAACGTTAATCTCTTTATCTCAAGTTTTGAACCCTTGGCACCTTCATCAGTTAATTTGTTCCATCTTGCCTCAAAATAATCTCCTCTGTGATATCCATTCACCTGAACAACCATTATTTCTTCAGGTAGATAGAGATTCTTCAATACTTGTTTAATTAGATCCTCATGGATCAAATATTTTGCTCTATTTATCAGGCCTCAAGCCTTGCTTCTCCCAGATTTTCCCCAAGGTGTCTACCACACCATAGGCATATTTGGAATTATTGTAAATGGTCTCTTCCTTCCCATTCAATAATTTAAGGGATTGATTCAACACATTCACTTCACAGGTCTGGGCAGAACAATTATTTGGTAATAGATCTATCTCCTTCCCTTAGTGAGCTACCTTTTGTGTCCACCACTGCATATCCATTATGTCTTTTTCTATTTATTACCCTTGAATATCCATCAATGAACAATTGCATTCTATCATGCAGTGGGACTTCATGAAGATTTTTCTTATTTTAGTCTGATTTTCAATTATATTCAAACAGGCATGTCCTATCTTCCCCTTTCTTTAGGAAGGCAGCTGGATTTAAGCTTAAGACTGTAGTTAGAACCAGATCATCTTTTTGCAATAGTGTGGCCTCATACTTCAGAATTCTAGAATCTGTCAACCATCTCCCTGCTTTTTGATTCTAACCTGATGAGGAGTACTTACCACCAAGGCCCCTCTTAAAGTCAGTTTCTTAATTTCTTCAACTAGAAGGGTAATGGGTGCTATTGCTTGCATATATTCAGACCAACACCTGAAAACAGGATCTAATAATTTGGATAAATAAACCACAAGTTGCCTTTGTCCTCCCCATGTCTGGATCAAGATTCCAAACACAGTGCCTTTGTCCATGTTCACTAAATGACATGATTTTTCCAGAGAAGACAAAGTCAGGACTGGTGCTTTCATTAGGGACTCTTTCAATTCTTTGAACAGTTCCTCTTTCTGAAGCCATTGAAATATTTTGTGTGAATCAAATAGAAGGCTTTTGTATTTTGTGCATAGTAGTCTATACAAAATCTATAATATTTGGTTAACCCCAATAATTTCCTTATATCTCTTTTCATCTTGGGCAAGGAGAATTCAACAATTCATTGTATTCTTTCAGGATTTATTGTCCTTTTCCCCTCACTATTTAAGTAACCCAAGTACTTAAAATTTTTTTTTCTACACATTGTAACTTAGTTTTTGACACTTAGTTCTTGTTTTGCAACTTACTTAGTTCAGTAAGATGTTAATGGTTCTAGATACAGCCACTCTTTTTGTTCCAGACACAAGTAAATCATCTACATATTGTGTAAGACTATTTCTTGCCACAGAGTGAAAATTCTCCAACATCTGCTCTAGAAATTGACCAAATAAATTTGGAGTCTCCATGAATCCCTGTGGCAACACTACCCTACAGTCCTGTTATTTACTTCCTTTATATGGGTTTTCCCACTCAAATGCAAACAAATCTCTGCAACCAGGTTCCAAAAGGCAGGCCCAAAAGGCATCTCTTAGATTACCACACTAAACCACATATGGCTATGATGTATTTTACTTAATAAGGTTTAGAGATCAGGAACCACAAGATGTCTGGTTTGAACAATTTGATCTAGCTTCCTATAGTGCTACATCAACTTGTAAGTTCCATAACATTTTCTTATTGACAGTACTGTGGTGTTGAAAGGGACATGCATGTTTCCAAAAGCCCATCTTTTAATAATCCATCAATTACTGGTTGTAACCCTCTCCTTCCTTCTAATGAGATGTGATATTGTCTCTGGAAGACCACTTCTCCTGGTTTCTTTAAAATTACCTTAATAGATTCTATCTTCAATCCACCTCTATTTCTCTCTTTAATTTATACTATAGGGCAATGATGGTGAACCTTTTAGAGACCAAATGCCCAAACTACAACTCTCATGTCACGTGTGAGACCCCTCGCCTTACCCCAGACAGGGAAGGGAGGAAGCACTCCCATTGGGCTGCTGGGCAAATAGGTGGGTGATATGAGAAATGTTCTCTGATGCATGTGGAGAGGGGGAGGGGAAAATCCCTCTGAGGCACGTGTGTCATAGGTTTACCAACATGGCTATGTGTTGCTCATCTTTTGCCTTTATTAAATACATCTGTATAACTATCTGTTTCTTTCTTATTTTAAGAAGTCCTAATTGTGTAATCAAGTCCCTGCCCAATAAATTAGTGCCTTTGGAGATGTATAAAAATCTTCCCTCTATCTCTCTTTTCTCAAATTTAATTCTTAATGGTTTAAGGAAGGGTACTGGAAAACTTTCTACCTTTATTCTTGAGATTATTAATGTGTCCCTACTCAACCTTCCATGCTTTGGAATGACAGTCAGTGAAGATTCAGCAGCCCCCATGTCCACTAAAAATAGTTTCCTCCAGTTCTGGTCTCATCCTTAAATTTATCAAAGTTTCTTGGTGAGTTTCTATATTGAAGAACCTCTGAGTTCTTCCTAGTCCTCATCAAAGGTCATCAAAGAGATCATCTATTCTTCCTTTTTTAGCTCAGGACACTCTCTCTTAAAATAGTCACATTTTCTGCACCAGAAACAATAGCCATTCATCTGCTGCCATAGCCTCTTGTTTGCCAGTTCTGGTAGCCTGTCCCTTGGTTTCCTCTTCCTCTTTCTCTTCCCTGAATTCCAGGGCTTCTGTTTTTCTCCTCTAATCTCTTCTTAACCACCTCATTAGCTGTTGACATCATGATTTTTGCTTTTTGCTTTTGCTTTTCCCTTCTAACAAATACCTTCTGAGCCTCCCTCAGCAACTCATCCAGGGGTTTCTCATTCCATCCTTCCAATTCCTGCAGTTTTCTCATTATATTAGGCCAGGATTTGGAAACAAAATGTACTTTAAGTAGATCCAGAGACACTTGATCTTTGGGATTCATACCCAAGTACTTTCTAATTTGATTTCTTCAACCTTTCCAAAAGAGACTGAGGGGGTATCATCCTTTTTTAGTTGTATGTTAAAGGCTTTATTGCAGTGTTTCCTTTATTATTCCTATTATTATATACCATATATCTCTCATGTACCATCAATCTGACTGATTATTATTATTCCATCCAGGGTCAATATTTGGAAACTTTTACACAACTGCCATAACCTCTTGACCTGATGGATGTTGTCTTTCCTAAGCTTCCATGACAACCCTCCTGATCACTCTTTTTCTTCACCTGAAAAGAGGATGCTTATAAAGATATCATTCCTGGCCAGGTATAGAAACTAGAGCCCCAAAACTGAACTAGTCAGAGGAGAGTTTACAAATCCAGTTTCTCCTGGTCCCTCTCTTAACAGGAATAGATTTTAGTTGACCTATTTTTCCTTCTTAGTTTCTGATTTGGGGTATAAAGGTGAAAACTCTTAACATTCCTCTTGATCTGCTCTATCTCTTTCCTCAATTTTGGATGATTTTTACTTGGCTTGGGAGTTAAAGGAGGGACAAGAGGAGCTATTGGCACCCTGGTCCCTTGTTTTCTCTTCCTACTCCCCCTTCTTCGGTAGTATATAGGGTGGTGGTAACACTAAAAGGGGATCCTACTGTTTTTCAGATTTTACTCTTTCCTCAGTCTTGGTCTTATCACTTTCTCCTTTGGAAACATTTTAGTCCCCAGCAACCAGCAGAGGGCATAATTGTATTCCTCCTCACTCCAAGACTCTTTGCTATTCATATACAGATTAAGGCTTGGCACACCATTCCTCACTTGATCCATATGTGGACCAGACCACTTCTAGTCCCTGTATCAGTAACCCAGCCCAAATTAAACAAGAATACTTTATCATCTTTTTTCTCATTCTTATTTTTTGTATGAGACTCTTCTTCCCAATTTTCTGGCATACTCCCCAATGGTCTATTGGTGGGAATGTCTCCTGGAACAGAATCTTTTCTTCTATCTGCTCCCTTCCTTTTTCTGGATCTGGTATTACCCATTCTATATACCTCATCAAATGGTAAATCCCACTATACTTCCTAAAATTAAATGTCAGGACACCAAATACACCTCTCTACTACCTCCTTTGCCCTTCCCTGATTCTTTCCCTCTTGGGAGAAGAGAATTGCAAGTCCAGGTTCTACACTCACCTGGTACTCAAAGCCATGCTTCTGTCATACACATTCAATCTGAAGCCCCTCAGAATGCCCCATCCCTCAGGCAAGGCAATTTTCTTACCTGAGTCTATTCATAGAGTTCCCTGATCCCTGTGCTCCTAATTCATTTTTATTCTGCTTTCATTAATACTACTGCCACTATCTCTTCAGGACACTGGGAGTAATGACTCCAGAGAGACAAAGGACTGGCCTTGCCTCTGAAAGGGATGTATCCTGCCAATCAGCCCAATGCTCTCTGAAAGCAATTAACCCTCTTTTAAATCACGGACGAGCCCTTAAAATTGCTAGAGTTGAAAGATATTTACAAAAAGAGAGACTAATGGTCAGGTGCAGATGAAGGCTTTATTTCAATCTTAGGAGAATGGGCATCTACCTAAATATAAGACTGAGTGCAAGCAGTCTTTTATCTTATTCATCCCTCCCCTCCATTCCTCATTGTTTCAGTACTGGTAGTATACAATTTTCATGGAAGAATTCTACCTAAAACCCCTAGAACTTCTCCATTGGCAACAATGCAATATCCAGGACAATTCTGAGAGACTTATGAGAAAGAATACTATCCACATTCAGAGGAAGAACTGTGGGAGCAGAAACACAGAAGAAAAACATTTCCTTGATCACATGGTTTGATGAGGATGTGACTGGGGATGTAGACTCTAAATCAGTGGTTCCCAAACTTTTTTGGCCTACTGCCCCGCTTCCAGAAAAAAATATTACTTAGAGCCCCTGGAAATATTTTTTTTAAATTTTAATAGCAATTAACAGGAAATATAAATGCACCTGTAGCAATCACTGCACCCCTGGATAGCTGCAGCACCCACCAGGGAGTGGTGGCACCCACTTTGGGAATCACTGCTCTAAATGATCTCTCTACTGCAAATATTAATAATATGGAAATAGGTCTTGATCGATGATACATGTGAAACCTAGTTGAATTGCTCACTGACTATGGGGTGGAGGAGGTAGGAGGAGTATGAATCATGTAACCATGGACAAATATTCTAAAATAAACAAATAAATATGTTTAAAAAAATAAAAAATAAAAACCCCTTATGGTTTTCCCCCCTCCCATTACATACATTTTCATATATCACAGGTGCAGAAAATGGCTGCCAAATCCCTTCCTGAGGTGGGAAGAGAATATTTTGCTTCACTGATACATATTAAGCATGAGAAGTAATCACTGACTTCAGTTCACCTTTTGGTCTCATTGCTATCTCTAGCTGTCTTAAACCTGTTCCAACTGCCCCTTTGCTACCTCCCCATTCCTTCTTCTATGTTGATTATTATCTTGATTGAGAAGAGTTACACCCTGTCATGGCTTACACGGGATACTTGGGCAGACTCTGTCATTGTCCTCTGTAAAATACGATGCACAGAAGTGCCTAAAATAACATGTTGTATCATCCAGCTGATGATGAGAAAGATAGGACATGGAGGTAAAATAATTTAAAGCTGGAAGAAACTATAGAGTCCTATTATATTCTTTTTTACAAGTGATGAAACTGATCTCAAGAGAAGGTAGATGACTTCTACAAAGTCATTTAAGTCACTATTTCAAGGAGGTAGATTCAAACCTTGCCCTCTGATTGATTCTCATCCAAGTGTTTACTTACCTATGCCTTGAACTACAGGGAAATACCTGGGTCTCAGGGGAAATTTAACTCTAATAGTAGGATTAGCCTTTGTCAGTTTATTGATCTTTCTTTGATTAGTTCTATTCATATTGAAAAATCTATTTTACTTAGCAGGACTTCATTTGCTAGTGTTTGTTATTGTCCACTGAATGTTCTCTCAAGAAGCTGCCCAAAGCTCATTCTCATTCTTGTTCACATACTCTTTCCTATAATTCTTTTTCCAGACCTCCACCCAGTAATAGGAAATAATTATCATTTGCTATCACATCTCTCTGAAGCTGCTCAAATATATTCATTCACTTGATAATTCAACAAGCTTTTATTCTGCTCCTACAGTGTATAGAACACTAAGCTGTATGTAGGTAGAAGTGATATAAAGTTTAAATAGGGTGGGATTCCTACCCTAATAGCACTAATACACTAGTAAAAAGATTAGGCATTAACATAGAATTGTATGATAACTGCATTAGAGATTTACAACAATCAAAAAAAGTTATGAGAAGTTAAGTGGAGGAAGTTTTGGACAGCTAGATAGTGACAACTCTGTTTTATGAAACTCCAAATTTATACTTCCCATGTGAAATTGCCTTCAAAAAACTCTCTGATAAACCCTTGTTCCATACTGAACATTAGGCCATCAAGCACCCATCTAGCACCTTGGACAGGGTGGTGGATGTAGTCAAGCTTCAGGTATCCTTTTGTTTTACTGGTTTCTCTTAGTATCTTTAGGCCTTTTTGAGGTATCCTAGCCTCTTTCCCAAGTCTCTATGTAACCAGTCATCTGTCTTTCATTTCATAGATTCCATAAGTTATAAATAAAACCCCAAGTTCTTTAGTTCAATGGAAATTCCCTTTTTTTGTTTTTTTGTTTTTTTCCCAAAGTCAGTATTCTCAGAGTCTCAGAGCTGATGTCTCTATATGTTGACCATGAAAGCATTGTCTCCCTTGCCCAGATAAAAGATGTATTCTTTTATAAATGCTGTGTTTTTTTCAGTTTGACAGTAGTGTCCTCCTAAAATAAAGAGTCCTACCAAAGGAGCAACAAACACTATCTTTAATAGAGGCAAAATCTGGGTGCAGTGGTACCCATGCAGGACAAAAGGAACAGGGTTTAAATACACTTCAATAAATAGGAGTGCTCAATATGGGCAGCAAAAGAGAGGGCTAAATTGCTTTACAAAATAGTCAAAAGGCCTGTGAATGGCAAAATCTGGCCAGAATAGAGTTCAGCAAAAGGGAGTGTCCTAAAAAACAACAGAACCAGTTTTTAACATTTTCAGATCATCTCAACTGAATTCAGGCAGTTCATGGTTCTGGGGTAGGGTTGAGGTCACCTTATAGCTAACTGCATTCAACAGTGGCTCACTGGATAGAGACTAAGACTGGAAATCAAGACACTCATCTTCCTTAGTTTAAATCTAATCTCAGATGCTAACTATGATTTTGAGAAAGTCACTTAACCCCATTTGCCTCCGTTTCTTCATCTGTAAAAAGAACTAGAGAATAAAATGGTAAACCACTCTAGTACCTTTGCCAAGAAAACCCCAAATGAGGTCACAAAGAATCAGATGTGACTGAAACAACCGGATAATAACAACAAAGAGTGAAAGTGGTTCCTGAAAAGGCTTGCTAAAGGAACTATTTTTATATATGAAACTTAAAATAAGTCCAATAGGCAAAGTGGCTGAGGGAGGGCACTCTAGGATGAAGGAACCTAGAGACAGGAAGGTAGAGAATATGTTTGAAAGACAAAGAGTACAAATGTTTTGACTGGAGCATGGGAGCTGTTGAGAGAAGCAATAGAAGAAAAAAGGGCTTCAAAGGTAGGTAGTAATCAGAGTGAGAAGGTCCTTGATAGCTGGAGAAATGAGTTGCAGTATTATTTGAGAGAACATAGGTAAGCCAATGAATATGTGAAGGAGTGTTGTGATTGGATAGCAGAGATGCTACATTTTGTATCAGAGAGTATGATATCAGAGTCAAAAGTAAAAGCAGGCTTGACCTTCTGGGTATGCCACCAGCAGGTGAAGTTATGGGTGTGATGCTGAGTTTTCACTAATATTTTCTGAGGCAAACCACCAGAAAGATCTCTCTACTTCTTTTTATGGCTTTTTGTACTGCCACTCAAGTTCCCTGTGATGGGAATGGCTAGCTGTGAAAGACAGTTCCACTGTCCTTTGACTGCTCAGTTATTATACAACACTAATCAAACTTTCTGACCCAAGGCTAAATAAGGCACATTTTAAATTCCTATTCCTGGTGATTTGGAATCAATATCTGCTGAGATAAAAATTCCTTCCTCCTCCTTTTCCTACTTCTATTTACATCTGACACAGCCTTACTTCTACTACTTAGTCCCACTCCTTAATATTCCTCATACTCCTTTGTCTTCTTCTGATACTTTGGGTTGACTATTTTACTGTTTACAGGCCTGTCTTCACCCTAGAAATTATCCATACAAATATCTTCCATCCACAGACACTAGCAGAAAACTGTCCTTTGACCCCCATTCCCACTACTTCAGTTAGATAAACTCTTCAATTCCTATTACCTACACCTTTACTCCATTTGAGTTATCTATAAGAATGATGTATTTTCTATATTTCCATTGCTCAAAACATAGATATTTCCATGATATTAAACTATGAATTTATTTCTGATGGAAGCCTTTCTCCTTTCACCTCATCCTTTACCAGAGTCCTCCAAATCCAAAGTGAAGTTTTAAACCTCACTAACTTTTGGTTTCTCTCCCTATCAACCCTAAGGTCCTATTTCCATTGCTTCCTGCATTTTCCCATTCATTGTTCAGTCATATCTGACTCTTTCTGACTTTGTATAGGTTTCCTCAACAAAGATATTAAAGTGGCTTGTCATTTCCTTCTCTAATGTATTGAAGCAAACAGAGGTTAAGTGACTTGCCTAGAGTCACACAGCTAGGAGATGTCTTAAGTCACATTTGAACTCAGGTCTTCCTGACTCCAGATCCAGTGTTTTATCCACTGAGCCAGATTTCATTTATATACCATCTTTTATCTTTGTCCCATTGTCCATCTTTTGTCCCTTTGTCCAGCCACATTTTGCCAAATCCCAAACTTAGTTTACCACTATCATCCACTTTCTCTGTCCACACTCTTATTGTGTTGATACCCATTGAAAACAGCAAAGTAATAGCACAGGGTAGGTCTAATACAAATTAATGCCATGCTCAACCGAAACTTCAGTGCTGCATACAATTATTCTATTCTTTCTTTTCCAGTGGATTGCTACCTCTATCTTTCTTACTTTTTCAATTATCATTAATTTGCCCCTGTCTACTGGATGCTTCCTTACTGCCTACAAACACTTCCTCATCTCCCTTACCCTCAAAAACAATCAAACAAATAATAATCTCCCTAATCCCCCAAAATAATTTTAATCCATCCATCCTAACTAGCTATCATGGCTCTCTGACCCTTTATGGCAAAATTTCTTGAAATTATCTATAAGCAATGCTTCAACTTCCTTTTCTCTCACTCTTCTTAATTCTCTACAATTTAATTTCTAATCACATCATTCAAATGAAAATGCTTCTTTCAAGGTTATCCGTAATCTCTAAAGTGTCAAAAGCAATATACTTTTCTAAATTTTCATCCTTTTTCTCTTTTAATTATTTCATCTAACTATTATACTCTTCTCTCCTTGTTAAACTATTCTGTCTGTCTGTCCATCTGTCTCTGTCTTTTTGTCTTTTGTGATACTGTAGTATTCTCCTTTTCCTACTGTTAGTTTTTTTTCTATATCATATTTGGTGAATGGAAATTTCCCCAAAGGCTCTCTCATATCTAAGTCATAACTTCCTGTCTTATCATAGTTAATTAAGCATTGAATATTTTCCATTATTTTCATCTTTGCCAATTTTCTGAATGGGTGGTGAAACCTCAAGACGTTTGCTTTTAAGTAAATAACCATTTTGGAATATTTTATAAGATGCTATATAGTACACTCAGGAATTTCAATGGTAAGTCAACATGTGGGCATTTTCAGAGATAGGGCTGGTGTAAAGCAATCTAGCAATTCTACCTTGAACCCGGGAGTCACTAAAGGATAAAAGATAATTAATAATAATAGTAATCTATTATTTTATTCATTATTGGCACCTATATGTTTATATAACATTGCTTTTGACTTATGTTATATCATTTGATCCTTTCAACACACTAGGTTTTTACACATGAGGGAACTTGGGCTCGGAGATTGAAGGCTTTGCTTAGAATTACATAGCTAATAAGTTTCTGAAGCAGGAAGATCTTAATTGCTAAAGAGGACATTGTATTTAATACTTTAAAAATAGAGGAAGAGAATAAGCATTTATTAAACATGTGCTCTGCTAAACACTTTATGAATAGAGCATATTCTTTGATCCTCACAATAATCCTATGAGGTATTATAATTTCTATTTAAAAGTTGAGGAAACTGAGGCAGCAGAAGTTAAATGACTTGCACAATGTCATAGAACTAGGCAATGTCTGATGCCATATTTGAACTCAGGTATTCCTGATCCAAGGCCCAGTGATCTGGGCACTGGGTCACCTGGCTACCTCAAAAGGTTGCTACTGGAGGGGGCAGCTGTGTAGCTCAGTGGATTGAGAGCCAGGCCTAGAGATGGGAGGTCCTAGGTTCAAATCTGGCCTCGGCCACTTCTCAGCTGTGTGACCCTGGGCAAGTCACTTGACCCCCATTGCCTACCCTTACCATTCTTCTGACTTGGAGCCAATACACAGTATTGGCTCCAAGACAGAAGGTAAGGGTTTTTTTTTTTTAAAAGGTAGCTACTGGAGCTCATATTCATCCCTAAAATATACCAGATTGTGTCTATTAAGTTCTTTTCAGATAAACTTCTCCTAAAGGCTTCCTTCACTTTCTCACTGAGGTATGGATTACTTCCTGAAAGCAAATTCATGAGAAATAATCTACCAAACTAAAGTGGCTTCAAGCATGGACCAAGTGATTTTGTGTCTGCTATTTGAGGCCAAAATTAATCAATGTCAGAGAGCTTCGTCATGTCCATTAGGTCATGGACAGGAGGTAAACACCATTTCTTAAACATCATTGATTAACATATGGATGAGCTTAGGATGTAAGTAGGTAGGACCTTTGGAAATATAAGGTTTTCTTCACAAAGTATATTTCTAGAAAGGGGAACAGTGACCTTAAATAAATTAATGTCATAAGCATATAGTGAAATTAAGTTACTAAGCAGATAAGGTACATTTACTGGAGTGTGATATCAAGATTTATTTTGAGAATGGGAAGATTCAGGAATCCTTGACTGGGATTTGTAACCATGTGAGAGGAAAATGAGCTAATATGGAGACAAGGGTACTGATTTCCATTCCTTTTTCTAGCCTCTATAAACATGATCTATGACTTCATAATGAGATGCTTTCCAAAAACAAAGACTAATCTACATGACTCTTTTATTATTTATTGAATTTTTCCTTTGACTTTATTTGATCTTTGGACTTTGTTCTACTTATTATAAGAATGGAGATGCTCTGTCTTTTTCCTTCTGAGTAAACATTATAAATTATTCAAAGCACCTTAACAGCAGGGAGGCATATTGGAGAAAAATAATTTGGCGTCCCTCTCCATTTGGCATGCTCTTGGGGTCATGGGAAATGGTGTTCCATGGGTAAGGGGGGAGGAGCTTATAAGAAACTAAATCTGATTTCTAGATGTAATATTTTCCATTTACAAAATGATTGCCCAGGCTCAAAAAATGATGGGGCGGGGGGAGAAAATCTTACCTGAAAAATTACACAAAGATAAATCTTTGATTTAAGCTGAGCAATGCAACCTCCAAATATGACACATGGATAAGAACAAAACTTGCTTATTTCAAACTGACATTTACTCCAGCCCTGCATTAAAAAATTCATTGGAAACGGTATTAGTGCTACAGTCTACATGTACTCAAAAGTTTACATTGCTTTATGATTAATCCATTTCTATCAGAAGATCACTAGTTTTGAAATCAGAAGATATAGAATTCCTTTTCTGAAGTACTTCAAAGTTATGTGATGTTAAGCATGTTATTTTCCTCTCAACTTCGATTCATCATCTGTTAAATGAGGGAATTTGACTAGATAGTGTCTGTTACCTTCCATAACCTTTGATTTTTCAATATATAATTTTTGGGGATTCTTGTGACAATCAATTGAGTATGATAGATTCATGATATCATTTTTTCATATGCAACAAAGTAATATATCCTTGACTAACATTACCATTCAGGCCAACATTTGGACAGAACTTAAAGTTGGGTAAAGTTTTCTCTGAAATCTCTGTTCTCCTCATTCCATACCCTTCCCCTTAAAATTTTTTTCTAAACCTCAAACATACTTTACCTTTGACATTTAGTGTTATTTAGAGCCTTCTATAATGTCCCCTCCTTTACCTCTGTTAAAATCTATTCCAGGAGAAGTTCAGGTCTAATTTCATTTTTTTCTTCTTATTAACCTAAGCACCTGTGACCTCATCTATAATTTGAAAGAGTTGAAGTATTTAATTTCAAAAGCCCCTGCCAGCTGTAGAATCTATAATCTGTAACTCTATGAAGGTTAACTCATTCATATTTTTTGGTATAATTGACTGACAACAGCTAAAATCTCTACCTGTCTCCTAGTGTTTACATTTTAACTATCAATAATAATTGACATGTACTCATTTCTTCCTGTGAGATAGTAGACATTGTAGATATTATTATCCCCTCATTAAACGATTTGTCTATGATCCCATAGTTAGTAAATATCTGAGAAATTAGAATCCCAATTTCTCCTGACTTACAGGCATGCATTCTACTACTCAGAATGCCCTAACAGAAAGGAATTCTATATCAATTTCAGCATTGCATCAGTGTGAAATCACTTGAGGAATTTGCTATTGGTGAAATAGGAGTTTTGGTTGTGAAGGGACTTCCTTCCATACCTGATATTTAATCCAGACAATTAAAAATAATCATCAAACCAGAAGCTTTTAACAATAAGCTGAGAGCTGAAAATAATTAAAAAAAAACACAAATCTAAATCCAAAAGTCTTTACATAGCTGCTTCACCCCTTTTCTCTTCCATATCTTGTCAGTCATCAATTGTCTTTAAAGTCAAAGATCTCTTCTATATAATACCTTTTAGTAAAGGGGGATAAAAGATCTTTAATGCTACTGCCAGTTACTTACATTTTAGGGTAAATGATTTTATAGGTTATTTCTCCTAAGTTTGATGATAAAGGATCTATCCAGTAAGAGTTTTAGACTTTAGCAAGTCTGTGAAATAGGGGTGTGTGTGGGGGTAAGTGGCAGTCCCTGATGTCAGATGGATGATCCCCTACTTTATTCTAAAGCTTTCTAGGCAGATACCTATTATCTCTATACAATAGGGAGGTGAGTCCTTTTGAATTAACTGAGCTGAATGACTGGGAGCCACCAGTTTGGTATATTTGCCTTAACATAATGAAAGATCTGCTGCTTTCTAATAATGAAAAATGAAATTTATAGAGTTCTTTAAAGTTTGCAAAGCATTTTACCTATCCTGTCATTTGAATCTCCCAACAACCCCTCAAGGCAGACACTATAGCTATTGTTATTCCTAATTAAACACACACACACACACACACACACACACACACACACACCCCAAACCTTTAAATTCAGAGTGAAGCAGTAGTATGAGGATAACTATGATCTAGTTGCCTGCTTAAAGTTGTTTATAATGTCAGGAACTTGTTTCTGACCACTGACAGTTTAGGGGAGTTAGGTCAAGTCACAAGCTGCACAATATCCAGTTGTGAGGCTCATTTCTTTTCCAAAATCTAGCCCTTACTATTCACCAATGAGTCTGGAAAAATGAAGGCGAGTTAACAGTATTGCTACAAAGTACAGGAACCAGAAATAAGCAGTAATATTAAAACTGACGCCTTTTGTAGCCCTTCTAGTGAATGATGGGTTACTATTCAGGGACATTGTAATGAATATTGCTGTACAGGCACAGTTTGGACTAGATGACTTGTAAGATGCTTTCCAATTCTGAATCAATGACTTTATGAATTATTTTTAATAGTTATATATAATTATTAAAATATCTAAATTGGGGTATGGAAGAGGGATTAAGATATAAATGTTAAGTATACTTTTTAAAAGAATATAATTGTTAATGACATACCTTGATTGCTCATTGCCTAGTAGAAAGTTTTATTAGTTTCATGATGTCTTCCTTGATCCATCCTTCTTAAAATGAGCTTTCTTTTTCTTGTACATTTATATTTGACTTTGCATTATAGTTACATATGTAGATCTTAGTACATTTATGATTACATTTACCCCTACTAGATGGAAAGGATCTAATTTATTTTTGTCTCACTTATTACTTTCCATAAGGAAGATAAAACTATACTGAATGGAAATGACATGAAATTGAAAGGAAACACCTGGAATGCTGATTTTTTGAAAAAAAATGAATAGAAGAGTATATGAAATTTCATTCTCTTGTGAAATTTAGTAGAAAAGGAACTTTCTGGAAAACATCCAAATATAACATACCTAAAGTGGTTCATAGGAACTATCAGTAGAAAAGTGTGTGTGTGTGTGTGTGTGTGTGTGTGTGTGTGTGTGTGTTTAAAGATAATCTATAAATTCCCCCCTAATTCTCTTGTCAAGTCATGATTAAAGTGTTCAAAACTATCATAGTTCTGTTTTTCCCAAAATTGATTAATTTATAAAATAGGCTCATTGTCTTCATCAACATAGATTCATATAACTTCTGGTATCTGTAGACTATTCAGAATTAATCAGTTGCCTGGACTGAGAGTTGCCTGGGAAATCAGTTATGCCTGAGTGCACACTCATAAATAAATAAATAAATATATAAATACAGATATGCAGATACACAAAATTTAATCTCTCATAAAAATAAAAATAAAAAAGAAGAAGGGCTCAGCAGTGGCATCAGTGGGACCTCCTCAAATGAGCTGTCCAAATATGATTCTCCTACAAGTCTTTTTTGGGGATTGCAGGCACAGGACCAACCAATTGACAACGTCTAGCTTGAGTTCTAACATGATGGTCCTTCTTCTTCCTCATCCTCTTGCCCTACCCCTGTGCTCCTTCTCCCCCCACCTACCCACCAGGGTATTAGGACAACTGGCTATGACATCAATATGACCAAGTGAATTTACTGTGATTTCTACCAAGAGGTCTTCCCCCTGGATGCAATCATGGGGGTCCTCAATGTTGAGTTCTCTAAGGAGAAGAGCTTTCCTGATGTCCAGTCAGAACCAAGGTCAGCAGCCACCCTCCTGTCTGGGACCCCTGAAATAAGACCTAAAAACATATCTATCAATCTTTCCATCCATCTATCTATTCATCTATCTGTCTATCTATCTCTCTAATCTGTCAGACAACCTTCATTGTGGCACATAGAAATCCAGGGTTGTCTATATGCATAATTATAGGATGAAGATGGCCAAAATACCTCAGATTGTGTTTTTTCTTTGTGAAAGGGAAATGATTCTTCAAGGCTAAATAAAAACAAAACAAATAAAAGCTTATGTGTATATATATATATGTATATAGTTATTTAAAATTTATAACCTTTATTGACATATATAGATTTATAACTTATATATTTTATTGACATATGTGTATATAATATATCAACTATAATTATATCATATATTAAGTAGATGCTATAAGTATATCATGTAATATATTACATGATATACTTATAGCATCTACTATAGCATCTACTATATATATATATATAGTTAATTTATTTCAGGATATTAAAGGGACTTATAAACATATACACACCTCAAGTCTTTTAAAAGATGCTGATAGGTTTGAAGATTTTAATGATGGGAGACAAAGTTTCATATTAAATTGATTGAAATGCAGTCTTTATTTGTTTTCTGAAAACTTCAGAAAAACTTATTCCTAAGTAAAGGACTCAAGATATTTACATTGTTTGCCTCATCATTAGCCTTCCCTGATACCATCTTGGTCACATTCAGGGATGAACCTGCCCTGAGGCCTAACCGATTTCCCAGGCAACCCTATGAGTTTAGGCAACTGATTAATTCTGAATAGATTGCATATACTAGAGGTCATGTGATTTTATGTTGGGGTAGACAATGGGAATATTTTATAAATGAATAAGTTTTTGGGAAAAAACAGAACCTTAGTAATTTGAAACACTTTAATGATGAGATATCTGGACTGTATGAGGTTTTGCGGAATTTCTTTGTGGTCACAATATGTGTGGATGTATGTGTATATTTGGCTATGCATATATGTAAGCAGATGGATAGTTTTATAAGTAAATTTTGCTACCTTTGTTTTCCTAACCTTATTTCCTTGTTTCCTATCCACTCTAGATGAAGAGTTTGATCTTTTTAGCCTGAATCAGCTTCCAACAGTATGCTCTCTAACATAACATATACTTCTTCAATGTTTTGATATTGTGCAGGAACAATTCAATCCGCTGGTTTTAAACTATCTACACTCTGGTACATTTCCAGTCCTACATTTTTTTGCTTCTTAATTACTACCATTTAAATGGTCTTTCAAGATAGGCAGTAAATTAAATTGATCCTTTGTCAGCAATCTGCAAATTTGGCAGCAGACTATTGATACAGATGAAATTCCAGTTGCATAGTCTCTTTCTGAGGAAGACAAAAATAAGCAGAAATGAGTCAGCTACGTAGGTTGGCATTGTAGAAAATTCCCATCAGGAAATTGTAAATGACACTATAATTTCATATTTGGTCTGAGCAAATAACTGTATTACATGTTAAAACAATTGCTCATTTTATCCTCTTTTTTTCTTCTAAAGACCTCATAGGGCCTGTTTTCTTTCCAATAATGAAAAGTAATGAAAATAGTTTAGCTTTATTGAACAATGTGGTATGAAGAAAGGTTGCTATTTAACTGGCTATCTTTTAAAGAATTGCAAAATCCCTGAAACTTGGAACTGGAATACACTTCAGAGGCCATCTAGTCAAATCTATACTAATAAATCATCATCTAACCTGTTTTTGAAGAATTGCAATAGATAAAAGTCCACTGTTTTGGAATACAGACAGTTCCAATGTTTGGATATCTCTTTGATGTAGTTCAGTTGTTTTTAGTCCTGTCCAATTCTTTGGGACTCCATCTGGGATGTGTGTGTGTGTGTGTGTGTGTGTGTGTGTGTGTGTGTGTGTTACAAACACTGAAGTGGTGGTCCATTTCCTTTTTCACTTCATTTTACAAATGAGGAAACTGAGGCTAACAGGGATTAGTGACTCACCCAGAGTCACAAAGTTAGTAAGTGTCTGAGGCCAGATTTGAACTCAGGAAGATAAGTTTTTCTAACTCCAGACCTGTTAACCCTCTCTAATACGCCACCCAACACCCAAGTGGAAAATTCTTAGAGTTAAGAATTTTTCCACTGTGTATCATAGCTAAATCTTCCTCTTCTATCATTGCTTCCTATGTTTTAGGGTGTTGGCTCAAAAAATTTAACCCCTTTTCTATGTGATAGTCATTCTAGATAGAGAATAAAAACTATGTGTATCATTAAGATCAAATATGTAAAAAGGTAGATCATTTTCCAATTGATAAATATTCAAACAATATGAACATACATTTTTCAGATGAAGAAATCAAAGTTATCTGTAATGTGAAAAGTTACTAAATATAAATAATTCTTGATTAGAGAAATGGGAATTAAAACAACTCCGAGGTACCACCTCATACTCATCAGAATGGCTAATATGAAATAAAAGGAAAATGATAAATGTTGGAGATGTGGATAAATTGAGACATTAATGTACTGTCTATAGAATTGGGATCTGATTCGACCATTCTAGACAACAGTTTAGAACTCTGCCCAAAGAGCTTTGAAACTGTGCATACCCTTTCACCCAGAAATATTACTACTAAGTGTGTATCCCAAAGAAATCAAACAAAGCAAAATTACAGTAACTCCTTTTGTTGTAGCAAAGAATTGGAAATTGAGGGGATGTCTAGCAATTGTTGGAATGGCTGAATAAGTTGTTTGTAATGTAATACCATTGGGCTATAAGAAATGATTAACAAGATGAGTTCAGAAAAAAAACTAAAAAGACTTATATGGACACATGTAAAACCCAGTGGAACTGCATGTTGGCTACGGAAGGGGGGTAAGAGGAGGGGTGGGAAAGAATATGAAATGTAACCATGGAAACAAAATCCAAAATTAATTAATTAAATAAAATTTCTTTAAGACTAAAAATAAGGACTTACATGAACTAATGCAAAGTGAAGTGAGCAGAACCAGGAGACCATTATGTGTTGTAACAGTAATATTATATGATCAAAAACTGTGAAAAACAGCTATCTTCAGAAATAGTTATCCAAGGCAATCTAAAAGATTCATGATGAAAAATATCATTTTCCTCCAGAGAAAGAACTGATGAATTCTGAAAGCAGAACAAAACAAACTATATTTCACTTTCTTTTTCTTTTTAAAACTTTTGTTTAAGATCTTTTCCATAAAATTACTAAAGTGGAAAAATATTTTACCTGTTTACACATATAAAATCTATATCAGATTGCTTGTCATCTCAATGGGGGAAGGCAGGGAGAGTTGGAGGCAGAGAGAGAATTTGGAACTCAAAAATTAAAAAACAAAACAAATATGTTTTTTTTTATAACAAAAAATTTAAACCTTCACCTTCCATCTTAGAATCAATGCTATATATTGATTCCAAGGCAGAAGAGTGGTAAGGGCTAAGCAATGGGTTTAAGTGACTGGCCCAGGGTCACACAGATAGAAAGTGTCTGAGGCCAGATTTGAACCAAGGACCTCCTATCTCTGGGCCTGGCTTTCAATCAACTGAACCACATAACTTCATCAAACAAGTCCTCAAAAATGTTAAAAATTGCTTTTACCTGTGATTAGGGAATATATTTATTTAAATATAATAATTATTTTTAAAGATTATAGGTTCTGAGAGATGTCTAATCTAATTTCTTCATTTTATAACTGTGAAGTCCCAGAGAGATTGAATAATCTACCTCACAGTTACAAATGGAAGACTCTGGAATTCAAATATAATGGTTTGTAACATATTCAATATGGGGATACATTTTTCAATTGTTATATTGAGTGTACGTATGTGTGTGAGTGAGTGTGTTTGTGTGTGTGTATGTGTGCACATGTTTTAAAGGCTACTGAGGATTTGGAAAAGTTCAATACCTTTATTTCTGAATACAGAGAAGACTTAATTAGGTTAAAGAGAACTCTTCAAATACAGATTTGCACCTGCTCTCCAACTTAGAGAGTTAACTCAGGGCACTGAAACATAAGTGACTGGCCCAATTTCATATAGGCAGAATATATTAGAGGGCATACTTGAACCCACATCTCCATTACTTTGAATCTTTTTCTCTATTCACTCTGGTTGGTGCTTCTAAGTAAAATTTAAGGAAGCAAATTCATAGATATTTTCTCATTCATTTGTGATTTTAGTAAACATTTATTAAGTACTTATGATGACACTGTTTTGCTGCATACTAAAGATACAAGGACTTAAAAAAATATAGTTCTTGCCCTCCAGGAGCTTAAATTCTATTGGAGGAAAGCACATTAAGTGGTTAAGGGATAGTGATGCTAACAATGAGGGAGGTGGAGGAAGGGGATAATATGGGTTGGTTTCCTATTGATGATGTCATTTGCATTTCTTCAAATTGAACAAAATGTTCTAGCTTATAAAATCATTTAATCTCTTAGAACTAGAAAGTACTTAAAAGAATATGTAATTCAAAACATTCATTCATAGGCTTATAGAGTAGATTTGAAATTAAATTATCAAAGGTTATAAAAAGTTTCAGTATTAACTATGCAGGGAAACCAATTGTGCAATGCCATAGCAACATATCCTTGACTGTCTACTATTCAATAGTTTTATAAATAACTTTGATGAATAAGAATATGAAGTCCTTGAGAGCGGGAGCTGTTTTTTAAACTCCTTGTTTCCCAGTCTTAATTAAGTTCAGTTAATATTATTTATTAATTATTGAAGACAGATAATATTTATATCACATTTAAAAGTGACATGATATGATTCTGGGAAATATTTTATAAACTCACTTCTCATCCCAAATTATTATAGTCATATGGATCATTGTTCTTATGCTATCATTATTTGAGCTGAAGATTAGTTAATAATCTGTAAATAACCAAATAATCCATTATAAACAAATAAATTTTTATTTAAATAGTAAGGGATTGGTTTAGATAATAATTTAAAATAGCTTTTTCCTTTAACATAGAACCTCATAATGTTATTTGGCATTGCAAATATGAAAAGCAGAAAGATTGACAGCAATTTGGAACTTAGAATGAACCGAGTTTGCCGTGTGCTAGAAAGAGAAAAAGTCAGTTACTGGGAGAGTATAAAAAACAGGATTTTGGACCAAGGTGGGTCTCAGTTTTGAGAAGGTATTTTGGTGGGAGTTCTTGGTTGGGTTTGGGTAGGCTGAAATCAACTTAGGATACCAGCAACCAACTCTGATCACTACCATACTCTCAAATCCTGTGTGTCTCTATATTGTACATCCTGATTAATTACTCATCAAGAAGAAGGAATATCAATCACCATCAAACCTGATTTTGGTTAAACAGCCTGGCTTTGCCAGATTGAATCTGGCAGGCAAAGCTATAACAACTGTCAAACTTAAAACCCTGATTACCTTCAATTTTCATAGCATCTGATTATCTATAGCTTAAGCCAAGGATTTCCTTTACCCTCTCTCCTTCAATTCCCTATTCCCTTTCCCTAAGTTTGTTACCATTAAATCTTAAACTCACTTAGGTGAATGTCATTCTTTACCTTAAGGATTAACATTCATATCCTTGGGTAGTTGAAGAAAGAGGGATTATTTCCAAACAAAGTTAAGTCACAGTCATCTAGTGTTTTTCCACATTTTGGGGCCAGGATAAGCAGTCAAAAGAGCTGTGTGATCTAAAGCACAGTCTCTTCACTTGACCACTTATTCTGGGACACTGTTATATTGAAGCTGGGTGTAACAGTTTCTTCACAAATATTCCTGTGGGGTCCTTAGTGTTTCATCACCACAACTTAGTGTTACACCTAGGGATTCCACATTCACTCAGCTTAGTTCATGATTATTATATAACAACCTTCAAATATACATGTTTACTTTCAACCTGAATTAAAGATTACCAAAGTAGCAACAACAAAGGATCTTTAATAGAGGTGAAGATTATGCAACATGGATCACCACACAGTAACAAGCTTATAATGGGTAGGGGAAACAGGGTTTAAATACATTTCAAAAGGAAGGAATTTTCATGGCATGCACAGTCTCTGGAAGCTGTTACATAAATTGTTTTTCATAAAAATCAAAAATCCATAGAGAAGGTTAGAGAGGTTTGGGAGGGACCACAATAGGGTACAGTGTTTGGAAGGGTTAAGTTGTTTAATAAAATAAAATAGCCAAAGGTTGGAGATCCTGGAGAGTGGTAACTTTGGGTAAGAATAGTAGGTTCCATCTTTAGGCAATTTATAGCTCTGGGCTTGGGGCAAGTTTAGTTCATAGCTCTATTCAACTATACCCCTAGCAAAAGCTAGAAAAAGGGAAAGAGAATATTCCATTTCCCCAGGAAATTCACAATCTGGTATATCCTTCTCCTTTCACTCTGCCTTTTCCAGCAATTACTTTGAAATAACTCTTGGGGGAGGAAAATTAACTATCTAAGGCTAAATGCTATACCTAAATAAACATTGGTAAATATTGACCACTATATAACTTCCCAAATCCCTTCTAAATTGCCGGTGTTGAGTTCTATTGGACACTAACATTAGTTAGGGGCTTTTATAAAATCTAGAATGAGGGGGAGAAACATTTTCAAAAGTTCAAGTATAATGTATTTATCTATATACAAGTTGTTTGGCTGCTTTGAGTTACATCTGGAGAAAGGAGAACTGGGTTCAAATTCAAGCTCTTATTATTACTAGTTTCAGTTTATATGTGCATACATTTTTCCCTTTCCTATCAGACTATAAACTTACTGAGGGCAAGGACTGAGTTTGGCTTCATCTTTGCCTCCACAAATCAGTATATGTGGCTTTTAAAAAAAAGGCTTCCATTGCCTGATAAATATTTTGTGTAGTGGATTGAACGGTAAAGGAAAATTAAACGCTGAAATGCTGTCTGGGTGAGTACTGTTCCATTTAAAGATGGGCACTAGCTGAGCAGACTGCTCTATATCCAGTAACTTTTTTTATATGCCCCATAATTGGACCAATGGGGGTGATAAGGAGTAGGAGGACCATATGTCCTAAGTCTCAAAGTTTAAAGGAAACTCAAATTTAGCATGACCACTTAACTTCATCAGACCTAACATCGCCTATGATATTGCCTTTTTTTCTAACTAATTAGTGTGTTTACACACACACACACACAAAAAAAAAAACCTAGAAAAACTTTTGGTAAATTTAAAAGAAAAATCAGATTAGGTTCAATTTTTTTAGTAACCTATTTTATTTTCAAGTCTCTTCATTTAAAAACAAAATAAACAAAAAAGTAAGAGGAGATTCAAAGAAGAAGATACACAATAATAGAGATTTAGTACTACATGACATTCCCTGCTCTTTATTAATATCCAATTGTTTTTGTCCCTCTAGATACCAGGGAAGTTATATTTTAAAGGCTGAAGATCATTTTCATGCAGCTTGTGAAAACCCTTTGAAGAGATACTTTATTCTGTGAATAAATTTCATATGCAACTTTTGGTAATAATAACAAAAAAATCCACATTTTTAATTTTTTTAAACATTTATATGACAAAAACCTTTTTCTTCTAATAATCCTGTGAACTAAGACATATGAGTACTTTCTCCATATATAGGTCAGGAATTTGAGGTTCAGAATTCAATTTTGATTGGCCAGAGTTCACAAAAGCTAGTAATGAGTTTGGGATCTGAAATTTGCATGCAGATGGGACAGTTAATTGGATCTGGAGTTATAAAACTTTGGTTAGAATTATTACACCACTATTACTTGCCTCTCAGACCCAGAACAAATCACTTCACCTCTTGATGGGATTGAAGTATAAAATTTCTAAAATTCTTTACTTTAAATCTCTGATCATATGACTTTCAATCCAGCTTTCATTCTCTCATGAGAAAAAGTACAAACAGTTGTGGAAATCGGTAAAATTTTCATGAGTTCAATGTCATTGTCAAAAAGGCTTGAAGAATACTAAAACTCTAAGAGACAGAAGTAAGGGAGGAAGGTGTCCTAAACACCAGGGTTGTTGTTTAATTGTTTCAGCAGTGTCCAATTCTTTGTGATCCCATTTAGTGTTTTCTTGGCAAAGATACTGGAGTGATTTGTCATTTCCTTCTCCAGCTCATTTTACAGGTGAAGAAACTGAGGCAAATGGATTAAGTTGCTTGCCTAGGGTCACCATGCTAGGAAATGTTTGAGGCCAGATTTGTATTCCCAAAGATGAGTCTTCCTGATTTGAGACCTGTCACTCTATCTACCTTGACACCTAATTGCCCCAAGCCTGAGAGTGAACTTGTAAAATAGCAGGCATATCAGAAGTAGAAAATCACATATTATTTGTTGTTTTATAACAAGAAGGTCATTTGGGGTTGGGATCTGTTATAAGGAAGAAGACATTGAGATAGAAGAGGAGATTCCCGTGGAAGAGGAGGATTCAGAGATATTGAAGGACATTGTACAGATATTGAAGGACTTCTAAATAATAAGCAGATAAATACTTTAAAGAAAGTTTTCAATGAAGAAGATCAAGTGATTGATGGACTAATATTTCTAAGGATTTGAGTAATGTAATATAGCAACATAATATATTTTCATAAGCATTCAACAGTACATATTACAGTCATGGATTTTGGAGAAGAAGAGATTTCTTCAAACAAGATAAGAAGATGGAAAGATCTGAAGTTCTGGAAGTAACATAACATAATATAGCATAACATAGCATACATAACAACACAAACATGAACATAAAAACATAAACATGCTTAGGATACATTGATTCAACTAGTGAATCAACAGATAGTTACTACCAATGTTATAATTAGTTATAAAATAGTTACAAACAATGAATATTTAGTTACTTAGTATAGGATTTAGCTAGTTTAGATTTAGTAATAGTATAGGTAGATAGGTTATTTTTAAGAGATTTTATTAAGATAGGACTATAGTTAAATAGATTAGAGTTTAGAATTGAAAAGATAAAATAGGGTACTGACATATTACAAAATATATTGCAACATACATAATAAAAATGTATTACATATAACATATTACAGATCACAGATCACATGAATATGTGAATAGATATGTAAATACATGTAAATAGTGTATATTATAGTTAGGATTATAAAATGTATTATAGTGTGTATGTATATATGTAACATGTATGTAAACATTGGGCATATATAGCATACACACATATTATATGTGCGTATTGTATGTGTATATTTAAATTATGTATGCAATTAATTTTTGATACTGCTTAATTTTTTACATGCATACAGTTATATGTAAAAGTTAAGTTTTGTGTAATAGAAATAAGGGTTTAATTTAGAATAAGATTGTTTTGATTTTTCATCTACTTTTGAATGTATTTTGCATAAGTAAATTTGATGGATTGTTTAACTTTCTTGTAAATACTTATACAATGTTGTGTTAATTGTACTTTTTCAAAAATTTTCTAAGTTTTCTATTTATGCATTATAATAGTAATAGAATTTTCTGTATTAGCTTATAGGGAACACTATTTTTATGATTTTAATGTTTTGCATGGATTTTGTGTTTTTATTTCTATTTTGATGGGGTTTTTTGGCTTCTTTTGCTTTTGCATATGTTTGCTTTGTACTTTGAACTTTGTAACTGTTCATCACATAATTTTTCTTTTTCCTTTCCTTGATTTGAGGTAGTATTAGATAGGATAAGACATATGAGTATAGGCTATTTATTATTTTGGGTAAGAATTTTAGTTAAAGTGGGAAATAATTTTGTTGGTTCACCAATACCAGAAGATTGTTTTCAACACTATTTTGGCTTTGTGCAAAAGTGGGGGGATTCTTATAAGGAAATAAGGAAAGAGAAGGAGCAGGAGCTGCTGGAAAGGTAGAAGCAGGAAGATTCCAGAATTCTGGGAAGGGACAGAATTTCTTCTGGGAACAGTTGAAAGCTGAAGAGGTTGAGTGTGTCTGAACTCCTTGGGTGGACCTCATGAGTTTGACTAGTCTCCCTCTCCTATGCCTGTCCTTCTGATTCAACTACTTGTTCCTGTGTTCCTGGGTGTATCCTGTTGCTGCTGACTGATAGATATTCCAACAGAGCTGCTTGAGACACCTAAAGACATCTGTCAGTGAGAACCCTTTCCTTTTAGACCTGTTCCTATTTTCCTTTCAATCTTACCACCTCTATTCACCATCTAAGTGGGGAATTTGGTAAGGCTATTTATTGTAGGAACTGGGACTTTTAGGTAGAGATGTAATTGATAGTGCAGATACCAACTGGCAGAAGATAACAACTAGATTTGGTGGGGAGGTTTATTTATATTCTTTAGTTAGATCATTCCAATTCCCTTCCTTTCTTTCCCTTATCTTAAATAAGCACTGTTTAATATCATTTGGGTATGCAGTAACCTTTATCCTGTTGGCCTTCCCAAACCCTGAGATAGTTCTGATTACTGGTGCTAACAATCATTCCTTGACTATCTAACATCCCAATACCATTCAATTAACATTTAGATACTTAATTCAGATCAGATTTTGAGAACTTGGATCTATGAAGTCTTTTCTTATTCCCTAAGTGGGAATTTCCCTCGCTCTAATTTGCTTGAATAACTCTTGATACTACTTTTTACATTTAAGCCAGTGATGGGCAAACTATGGCCCGATGCAGCCCCCTGAAATGTTTTATCCAGCTGCTTGCCATTATTCCTAATCTGATGAATTCAATGAGTCGGATACAATACAATGAAACTTCAAAAGATTTGCCTTAGAAACAGACTGACAGGTGAGCATTTCCTTTCCTTTGGCCCCCTCTTTAAAAAGTTTGCCCATCACTGCTTTAAGCAATCAACTATCATTTAGTAAGCTACTGCTTTGTTAGGCTTCTTATTAGGCACTAGACATACAAAAACAAAGTAAAGCAGCCTCTTTCTTTAAGGAGTTTACAATATAGATAAAGACAAAATATCTATATGTACACACACATTTAATTTATATCTATGTCTATATCAACATTTTGCCTATACCAATTGCTAGTTATATCTAAACATAGATTTTTCATATACATATATATATATATATATGATTGAACTTTTTGAGAGACAGTATTTCTAAATTTTAAATTAATTTATTAATTGGTTAGTAGAGACATCCTAAACTAGTCAGTTGATTCTCTCTACAATCTGTTTGGATGCAAAAGAGGGCAAAAAAGTTTCCCTCCTTTATCTCAGGTTATATACCCCTTGTCAGCTCAACACTTGGTACCTCCCCTCATCTTTCCAAGATATCTTTGGGTAAATAACCATAGAGGAGGCAGACTTAGAGATCTTAACTCCTCCCTCATTTACTTTATTAAAGGAAAAAGTGGGTCTTTTTCCATACAAGGAAAACACCATCACATTCAGCCTCTTAGAGCCCAACCTAGCTGCTGCAGTGTGATAACTTCCCTTAATCTTTCAAAGAGGTGGGTTCACCGTGGCTGACCAGTCCTCACCTTACTCCTTCTATCCTTAAAAAAAAAAAGAAAAATGCCGGACCATTTTGATAAACTGAGAGGAGAAATTAGGTATAGCCCTAGCTTATAATTAGACGATTTTATCCTAATCTTGAGGGAGGATTAAGGGGAAAAATAATTTCACAATTCAATATTAATTTTCTAATATGTATACATGCATATACACATACACACATGTATGTATATGTGTACACATATGTACATATTCACACACATATACACACACACACTCCTATATATATGCAGACCAAGAAAGGCTTGGTATTTTAACATCATTTAGTTAGCAAAGATTTCTTCCTGCCCCTATGAGACTTCCACTTTTTTTTTTTTCAGATATCTCTGCACTAAGCACTAATTGCCAGTGTTAACTGGCTTTGGTTCTTTCCTGTAAGGCCTATAAATATAGGCTGGAAGTGTTTTAAAGACAGAGGAGGCCTAGAAAGTCAAACATATCACTCGTTGGGAAGTAGCAATTAGACATTTTTAACAAGTTTTTTTAATACAAAATAGAGTAATTAAAACTTGCACACTGGAAAGGAAAAACATTTTTGAGATTATGTTCATTTTATTAAGCTATTTCAAAGACTAAATTTTATTGCAATGCCTGATTCTTTTTTCTTCCTTTAATTGAATTCCTGGCACTAAAATCATAGTGAAAGGAGTATCTGACCCATAGTGAAATAAAGTTATGAAACATGTTTATTTTTAATTGATAGAGACCACTTACATATATTTCTACTGAAAAGGATTAAATTGGAAGATTCCATTATATTACCGAATTTTATCATTTCACCTCACAAATAATCATATCTACAACTATACTTTTTTGTACATTAACTCTATTCTGGCTAATCTATAATATCTTATGATGGAAAGGTCACTGGTCAAGGAGTCACAAGACTGCTTTTCATTCCTGTCTATATCATTTACATAGTAACCTTGATCATGTCACTTAATAATTTTAATTCTTTACTATCATTTTTTTTTAATTTGTAAATTTTGGATAATCCTGTCTTACTGTCAGAGTTGCTGAGAAGAAAGCTCCTTATAAACTGTAGGATAGTGATAACAAAATCAAATAGAAATAGGGGACCCTAAACCATTCATAAGGGCCACTGTGGGCTGCATATAGACTTCATTTAAATGCAATCTACCTATATTTTATTTTGTTTTCTTTAATTTTGTTAAATACTTTTCAATTGCATTTTAATGTAATTCAGTAATCCTGTTGCAGGACCCATGTGGCCCATGGTGACCTGTTTGGTCCCCCTGTTATAAGAGATAAGAATAAGGACAAGATCTATGATTTAATTGGTACCTTGAATATATTATGAGTTTAATAAAAGTGTACTATATATAATTCATGAATTACCCACTCCATATTCCACTAGACTCTAAGCTTCATGAAATCAGAGATTATATTTCATCCATATTAGACTTTTCCCCAGGGCCTTGGATATATTAAGACTTTAATAAAATGCTTTTAATGAATTAATAAATAATATAATAAAAATTAACATGAAAAGTTACAAAAGAAAATAACATTCAAATAGAAATGGGTATAAAAGGTGAAGACAGCAAATAAAATGCCAAATTTCCAAGTAAAATAATATAATATGAACCACTATATAATAATATAATATGAATCACTAATATGAACCCCTATAGTGAGTTCAGAGGAAGGAAAAGATTACTGTTGGCTCAGATAATATAAGAAAAATTTAGAGAGGAGAAACAAGTAGGGTTGCTGTTATTGAGTTATGTCTGACTCTTCCTCACAATATTTAGGATTTTCTTCACAAATATACAAAAGTGGTTTATTCTTTCCTTTTCCAGCTCATTTTTCTATTGAGAAAACTGGGTCAAACAGGGTTTAGTGACTTGCCTAGATTCACACAGGGAGTAAATATCTAAGGTTGATTTTGAACTCATGTCTTCCTACTTTCTAGGTCCTGATCTCTATCCATAATGCCATGTATCTTACTTACATGCAGGGCTTCTCAAGTCCTTTTAAGGGATACTTTCTTCCTTTAGCATCTATTTGCCTCCCAACTCTCACCTGGAGCTCCAGTAAGCTGCAGCAGAACCTGGTTAACCATCTTGGCATCCTGGTCAAACATCAGAGGGCTAAACAAGGATGTGGGTAATGGAGAGGATCTCACATGTGTCAGTAACTTATGTGGGTATCTACCCCAGGCAGCTAAAAATTCCCATCAACAGAAAGGGCTAAATGAGACTTATTTATCCCAATAGCCATGAAGGCAGCAGACAAAGACTTAATGGAGCCTTCATGGTCATGGGAACAGAGTGTTCTTATCTACTCGTTCCATAATATCAATTGCTCTATCACCAATAGCTACAGCTATTATGATTACTAGAAAGAATTGACAGGATATAAAATTAATAACTACAGTTTCAAAGGGAGGCAAGCACTAATCACTGAGGGAGGGAGAGGAGTCACCTCCTCTAGGATGTGCTTGGAATAAAGATAGGAATTCTCAGAGGTGGAAGTGAGAAGGGAGTACATTTCCAATATAGAGTAGTAATTATATGAAGGTCAAGATGCAGAGATAGTGATTCATACACAGAGAACAGACAGATGCCATTTTGACCAGAATAATGAAATCATGAAAAAAAGTAACACAAAATAAACCTGGAGCGGGAGCCAGATTGTAGAGGGTTATATGTGTTGAACTAAAGAATTTTGAATTTTATAAGACAGTAGGGAGCTATTGCAGAATTCTGAGCAGGAGGAAAACATGATCAGATATCTGTATCTTTCTAGATTGAGGTGAAAAACAATTCATAATTTCATTTTTGATTTATTTATATTTTTTATATTTCTGTTTTTACTTCTATTTTTATTCTATACAGTAGCAAAATTTGGAAATGGAAACATAAGATCCATAATAATAATGCAGTTTAATTTGGAAACAGAGGCATAAGTATGTGTGTGTATATGTGAGTGTATGTGGGTATGTGTCCTGTGCGTTTATTATTTAGTTAATAATAAAAATTCTACCTTGCATTTGTAAGAGAATTCTTATTGTACAACTTTTCCTCAATGATACAAAATATTTGCTCAATTCTTCCATAATCATTTCTCTTAATAAGCTCTGCCACATAATTGCATTGTGATTGTAAACAAGTGGTTTGACCTCTCTTAGCCCAAGATTTTTCATCTTTAAAAGTGAGACAGAATAATTGCACTACCTGTTTCCTAGGAATATTGAAAGAGGAAAGTGAGATCTTTTATCGAACTCCCTATCATCTGTCATATCATATCCATAGTTGTTACAAAATTTTTTTCAGGCCTTTCACCCCTTGACCTCGTTGGTTTCTCCTCTTAACATTAATAAATGGTTTTTTCCCCTCAGTATGATGTTTTATATTTTCATATTCTCATAGAATGCATATGTATTCCAGTTGTCCTTTCAATGTCATTGAAACGTGGTGCTCCTTCCAGGATTGGAGATTATGACCCATGCATTCCTACTTGTCTTATTTATTTCATTTGAAATTTTTAAACCTTTACTTTCTGTCTTAGAATTGATAGTATTGATTGTAGAACAGAAGAGTAGTAAGGGCTAGGCAATTGAGATTAAGTGACTTGTCCACGGTCACACAGCTAAGAAGTATTGGGTTACATTTGATCCTAGGACCTCCTGTGCCTAGGTCTGGTATTCTATCTATCTGCTACCTAACTATCCCTCTACCTGTCTTTAATAACTAACCTATCCTCTTATACAAATAAACTATAGGATGTCTTTTATCCAACTTCCTGGGGCCTTCCCTTACATTCTCCTGATATCATATGCATTGTATGCCAATGGAATATGCAGACAGTACATTATTATCCTTCATGCTCACTGCATGACTAACCCATCTTTTTAGAGGAAAAAATTCTATTTATATATACTGCTTAGATTCATCTGTCACCCCTATGTGGACCTTTGAAACATTCTCAACTTAGATTCTTTGAAAATTATAGTATTCTATGAATTGTAACCATATAACATCACTGGAAAAATATTAATGTGAAAAAGTTGAATTTTTTTTGTTTCAAGAAGAAGTTAGGACTCATTAAGAGAACTATATATCTCTCAGAAGCAATCTAGCCTCTTCTTTTTGGTGTCTAAAACACACTAAAATAGATGAAAAGTTTATATCAATTTGGTTATCAAGAACTGACAAGAAATTTATAAACTGTTATTTTATAAATGATGGAAACTGAGGCCTAGAAGAGATTATTGGTCAAGGTCATGGAGTGAGTTTAGTGGTGGGAATGATACTAGAACATGTCTCCTAAATTCTCTGATAAGAGTTTTTCCCATCACATCACAAGACTGGATTTAAAGCTATTGCTTGGGAGATTTCTCTTGTCACAGTCCAGATGCTTAATGTATAAAAATGTGATCCTACCACCAATTTTTTGCTTCAGTAGCTAATGTGATATCTCTTCTTCACAAAGCTAGACAAATCTGATCTATTAAGAATTAAGCATATGGAGGTGAAGCAAAACATGCCATGCCTACAATCTCTTTTCATTCATGAAATAAATATCCAATATTCTTTTCAAGGTGTCTTGTTCTATGGTCATATTTTTGCATCATCTTCAAACACAAAAGACAATGGGCAATATAGAGACTGAGTTTCTGACCTTCAGAGTCCAGAATAATCTTATATGAATTTTTTTTAAACCCTTGTACTTCGGTGTATTGTCTCATAGGTGGAAGATTGGTAAGGGTAGGCAATGGGGGTCAAGTGACTTGCCCAGGGTCACACAGCTGGGAAGTGGCTGAGGCTGGGTTTGAACCTAGGACCTCCTGTCTCTAGACCTGACTGTCACTCCACTGAGCTACCCAGCTGCCCCTTATATGAATTTTTGATAGAAAGTCCACAATAATAATTTCCACTCAGGGACTTGGGAAGGAACCTAGATTTAGCCCCAAGAGTTGTGCCTTCTTTTCCAAGTACAATTACACTTATGGAACCAAATCTTTCAACTTGAGCATTCTATCCTAGTGTGTTCTTTTGGTTTCTAACTCCATCACTGAGGTCTCACTCTTAGAAGAGAGCAGAAGGGAAGGATTTTAGATCTTGATGAGGGTCAGTAATAGAATTAAGAGAGATGAAACAAAGGACTAGATGAGTGATAGAAGGTTTGGGGTAGACAGAGGAAATGCCACACATTTCATTAAGGAAGTAGAACATGTGTGGCATTTAAAATTATTGTAAGCCCTGGGAGACTACAACTCCCAGGACTCCCTTCTACAGCTCCCTCCCTCCCCCAACACCTCCCACTTCCTTTGTGGAAAGTGTGGGAGAAAGTATAAAAGAGAGAGTTTCATGACTTTTCTGGCTTGAGCCCAGAGGCTCTCTCTATCCTGATTTGCTCTCTCGAGCCTGGAGGTTGCCTGACACTATCTACCCTGATCTCTCTAGGTGTTTTTTCCCTTTCTATCTACCTCTTAGTTTTTCCTAGACCTTCCCCTTTCTGATTTAAATAAAATCTAGCTATCTTAAACCCGAAAGTTGCTCTCTGATCTTTTATTTGAGCCCTGAAAGGCTCTGGTCAATTTTCCCCTGACAGAGCTGGGGATCCATTACCTTCCTTTCCCTTCCTCTACCTTCCTCTCTCCTTTCTCCAATTCCATCCAACCTTCCTTCCTTCCTCCTTTCACCCCCCTCACAGCAGTACCTTCAAAATGGAGCTTGTTCCACACTACTCAGGGTGCTACTGCCCCTCCAAATGGGGCAGAAGGAGGTGCCCCTTAAAGAACTTTATTGCTTTTGTTGTTTTGTTGCTATTAACCCTTTTCAGTGTTGTCTCCCTTAAAAATAGGAAAAGAAGAAGCAGCATAATTTTATAATACAGTGCCTGCCTATCCCCTTAAATTTATTTGTGCCATTTGGTATTTGACATGCAACTTTGTATTTTTTTGTTATTGTTGTTATTTCACTGTATTTAAACATATATTACCTTTAAGGAAATCTGTATTGAATTGATTTGCATTTTGTGCTTTTTGTGAAATTTTTCTATTTTCTTAACTGTATTATAGCTTTTATAACTCCATTGTTTTACCTCATTTGCACTCACAATGTTGATCATGACTAAAATAAGAGGAAATTCATCTAAATTCTTAGGTAAGAACCTTTATATTCTACCCCTCCTTTGGTGACATGAATGGCAACATACATATAACTATGTTGTTGTTTTTTTCTCATACAACTGAAAGAGTTTTTGATTATTAGATTAATGAATGTTTAGTATATCCATTTCTTTTAACTGTAACTGCCTAACTAAAAGCCTTAGACTACTGAAACTGCCATTGGTATTTTGCTATTATGGGACTTAGTATATGTTGGATTCGAAGAAATGGGATCAACAAAGGAGCACAGATTTCATTAATAAAGTGTCAAAGATGCACAGCTATCTATATAGTGCCAAAGAAGCACATACCCCACCTGCATGATGCCAAAAGAGCACACAGGTCAAAAAGAGAAACTAATCCTACTAGGATTGGTAAACCTTCTATGGAATAAAAAGGATTTGAACCTAGTGTGAAAGAATTGAGGTTGCAATGCTTAAAATACATTAAGATGTAGGACTCCTTAAACTATATTCCTTGTGAAAAATTTAGATCAAGTACCTAACAATTGGCTGTTCTGGCTCCATATTCTATCCCTGAGAAGAAATAATGAAAGAAGAAAAGGAGAAACATCTTAATTTCAGACCAATAAATACAAATCTAGTCCTTTTTCTAAATTTCTTACTATGGTGGTTGACTGTGGTCCTGGTTACTAAGTGGGTACGTGCATGATATTGGACATGGGTTGCTTTGATTGGGCATTATTCAAAGACCTAGTGTGATTTTGTTTTTTCTTATTTAGAATTTTTTAATATAAAATTTAGGATTGGATGTTTAGAATTTTTCATCTATTAGTTATTTGGTCTTTTTGTGCTAATTTTTCTGATGAATTTGATTGGCAGTGATTCATATACCTCCTGCCTCAGCCATTTATCCCTCTGTGATTTCAATGTTTCTTTCTATTCTCCTCAGGGGGGATGTGTTTTTATTCCATATGGAGAGTTTAGGTTATTTTAGTAAAAGAAGTTTACTACTTCCTTGAATCCAAATGGAGATGCCCATGGAGACCACATGGAGAATGTATGCTGATACAGGAGCCTAAGAGAGCAACTGGATGTGCAAAATTTTGAATTGAACTTTGGGGGGTTTGAAATTTATTTGTCTTGTTAAAATTCATTTGTTTTGTTAAATTCATCTTTTTAGTTTAAATGCATTTGTTTTATGTATCTATGTTTTCTTATAAAGGAAAGAAGACTGCCCCAGAAATTTTTTGTAAAAGAAGCATCAAGTATTTTATTTTATTATATTGCAAAAATTGTTACCATTCTCCCCTCATATTGATGCATATACCCTTTATTTTGTTGTAATTGTAAATTTATTTATGTTTGTTATTATTCATTGGGGAGACTGGTCTCCTAAAGGACCACAGGGGGGAATGTGCAGTTGTAAACCCAGGAAGACTATGTCTCCCAGGGCTCCCTGATACAACTTCCCCTGACACATCCCACTTGTTTTTTGGGAAGTGTTGGAGAAAGTATAAAAGAGAAAGTTTGGCACCTTCTGCACTCTGTGCTCTGCTCTCTCTAGCCTGGAGGCTAGCTGATGCTATGTACCCTTATCTCTCTCTCTCTCAGCACCTTTTTCCCTTGCTATCCACCTCCTAGTTTTTCCTAGACCTTCCCCTTTCTAATTTAAATAAAAGCTAGCTATTCTAAACCCTAAGTTGCTCTCTGATCTTTTATTTGAGCCCAGAAGGGCTCCGGTCAATTTCCCCCTACTGGGCTGGGACCGCTACCTTCCTTTTCCTTCCTCTACCTTCCTCTCTCCTTTCTCCCGTTCCATCCAACCTTCCTAGCTTCCTCCCTTCACCCTCCCTCACACATGTAATATTACCGTATTACAATATTACAAGCAAAGAAACTGTAATTCATAGAGGTCAAGTGAGTTTCCCATTGTCACGTCAGTAGTAAATATAGCTTCAGACATCTAGAGCTTAGAAAAGATCTCAGTCTGACCCCACTTAATGTTATAGATAACGAAACTGATGTCCAAGGAGATTAATTGACTTGTCAAGTTAATATCCAGGCATACATTTTTTTTTACATTTATTAATATTCATTTTTAACATGGTTACATGATTCATGCTCCTCCTTTCCCCTTCAACCCCCCCC